>NC_045680.1:900000-1126844 GCF_003331165.1 Xiphophorus hellerii | reverse complement strand
AAAATAAGAGCTTGTTGCCAGTGGAACTAGAATTTTTCATCAATATTAAGGAATTGTTCACGTAAATCTATGGAGCTAAATTGGTGCCATAAAGGTTTTTCAAAACAAAACATTTTGAAACTGAAAAATTTTGAAACTCACAATTATTTTTAATTTGTCTTATTTCAAGTACTCTAAAACAGTGGTCCCCAACCACCGGTACCGGGCCGCGCAAGAAATAATGAACTACTTCCGGATCTTTTATTTTGAAAATCCTAAACCGGATTTTACCGGTTACGTCTTGCGCGTCAAAATTGAGCCAACTTGCAGCAGAACAAGTAACAAAACAACATTGGAGTACTGCGCGCGCGAATCCCCCGCCCCCGAACAACAGACGCGCACCCCCCCTGACCGGTCCGCGCAACTAAAAAGGTTGGGGACTGCTGCTCTAAAATATTTACACTAAAAACTAGACCAAATTTCTCGGTAGGGTTTTGTGTTTTTGCAGTGCACCAATACAATTCCCAATCGCTGGAGGTTAATCAGCTTAAAGTATGTGCTGCTAAATTGGGAATTAGTAGAAAAATTAACAGTTTCATTCCTCTTTTGGGTAGCAATTGAAATTTAAAAACTATAACTCTGTTCCCATCCATTTGAGTTGGAAACAATTTAATGAGGTGAAAACAATAAGATGAAGCTGATTTGCTTTTTCCTCACATTTACACAACTAGAAAAGTCCTTAAGCATCACTTTAGTGTTTGACACATTGAAAAGGGGTTTCAGACAAACATGTATTTGACATACAGAACAAAGAAGGAGTGATTTTGGTTTTCTGAGTTGCTATGGCAACCAACACAGCTTGAGAGTTTTTGAATGGTTTGTCTTAAAGCTTTATGGATAAAAATGTCAAAAAAGCTGGAAATTCAGATCTACTGATTCTCTCGGACTTTTCAAGAGAAATTGTCCTTTGAGCAACTTCAGCTTTTTTCCAGTTTTTTTGTATTTCTTCAGGGATTCACTGTCAGGTCTCTGATTCAGACAATAATACAGCAGCACAACATGCAGGTTATTAAAAACCTGCATGCATAACATGTAGATTATTAGAACCTGCATGTTCTGACACTGAATACTTATGACCTGAGGTGCATGTAGAGCTGAAACCGATATTTACTTTATTTAAAGACGTGGCGTCTTTTTCTGGTGTTCTGACATGAAGTCAAACTGAACTTTTCCTTTAGTTCATTTAATTACCAGAATATTTGCTCCGTTTTTAGTTTCTTCACATTCAGAAGTTTACAAAACCTTTCCATAGTATTTTGATAGAGTCGCCATTATAGGTAACCTTCTACTAATTTATGCTAATGCTGGAATTTTGGAGAACAAATGAATTTTTTTCCGTTTTGGTCTTTATTTTTAAAACTCTTTAAAAATTATAACGAAAAATTATTATGTATAAAAACTCCCACCAAAGTGGACACTGTAAAATTAGATTTTTAGTTCTACGTTAAAATAACCAATATACCACAGTTTTGCTCTGACGTCATTCCTAATCAACATTGCATGTTATTAACTTTATATTCTAATATAGTATTTAATATAGTTCAACGTAAATGTTCGTCCAAACAAATGGACTTCCTGGCGCCATGTATGATTCCCAACAGGAAGCTGTCTGATTAACTGACAGAGACTTTAGCTTTGGGCTACACTGCCCCCCTATAGGTTTGGCATGTTTAAAGCAATGCTCAGGGGTATATCTACAATGGGGTATTAGCGCCATTGTAGATATAAAAAAAGAGGAGTTAATGTTCTCCAAAAATTCAGAAACTTTGAGATTAATATTTGAAAATAATTTAGAAAATGTTTCAAAAGTCGAAAATTTTTCACCTCCATGCATTGATTCATTGTAAGCATTTGTTTAATGCATGAATGTGTGACATTGTAATGTAGAGTTGTGTATCATCTACGTATCTTATTTCCTGTTGTAATCTGAGCTAGTGGTAGCATATCTTTATTGAATAAGAAGGGTCCCAGGATTGAACCTTGGGGTACTCCACATGTGATTACTCTCTACGCCGATGAAAAGTTTACTATTGACACAGAAAATGTCCCTGTTCTCTGTTATAGTGTGTTTGAGGTGAAATAAATCAACAGATCTGCCTCCATTTAACTAGAAAGTAATAAAAAAAACTTATCAGAATATTACAAATCAGTAAAATCTGTGGGTTTGTTTAAAGGCGTAGTAATGTTAGTGTATGTAAACCTCTAAAATTGGAGCAAATAATTAAAGGTTCTCAAATTCTTCAGGCATTCTGGACATAGAAATAGTTTTCTAAAATCTAATTTACATAAAACAGAAATAGTTTCACTGTTAGGAAGTAAGAAAAATGTAGTTTTAACTCAACACATACAACTTTGTCCAGAGCAAAGTGTGTTCTGGGAGTCTTTTGGTCAGTCAGCTGCACTTTTAATGCCCTGCATGTTGAGCTGAACCACTTTGTGAATAAAAGAGAGACGAGACGGCGAATCCCTGAACAGGAGCAGCAGAAACTCAAACAGAAAGGCACGTCTTCCCTCCTGCCCTGGATTCTCAGTTCAGCTGGCTGCCGTAGCTTAAAGTCTTCCCAGAATGCACCAGTGACAGCGAGCATGTCGGGAAAGCTGCTGCGCTGTTTCAGCCGGAGGCGATGATAGAAACCGAGAAGACTGGAGACCTGGAAGTTCAGTAATCCAGGAGAGATTAGAGAGAGCAGAAAGTTTTTATTTTCTAACACTGCAGCATGATGGAGGCGCGTGTAAAACGTTAATCACCCTAAAGGCAGGACACACTGATGGAAATTAGTTTCTAATCTTCTGAATTTTGCATAAATCTAGATCAGTGTTTCTCAGACCTCTTCACGCTGAGGAACACTTAACCCATTTGACAAATAATTTGAAATTGACCTTGTATTTATTTTAATATTTACAACCTGATATGAAAAGACCAGATAAGGCAATAATTCTTCTGTTCATATGAATATTCCTTGTTTTCTTTCCATCTGTATCTTCAGTTTTTGTTGTTTTTTTTTTAGTTATTCGGTCTGAAGCCACTTATCTGTTATTATTTTTAAACACAATTATTTGGTGAACAAACTGTACGCGTTGCCCTTTGAGGTCACATTACCAAAGAATATGCGAGTTAAGCCGCTGCGCCTATGGCCTCCGCACCACCAGGGGCCTCCAAGAGCACTAAGCTCTCATGAGAGAGAGAGAGACGTAAGAAAAACAATAGGTGGTGATTACCTAGATTGTTTTAATTGGCGAATAATTGATTTATTGCTTATTGCAACAGACTTACTAATCACCGTAACTTCATTTTAAAATTTATTTCTATTTATTGATGCTTTTATTGATCAAACTGTGGAAAAATTGTGAATCTTTCAATCCTGACAATAAGGACAGTTTTGGGGGCTTTAAACATAACTAATTGGAATTTATTGTGACAACAACAAATGAAAATCTGATCACGATGAATGATAAATGCCCACGCCTAATTTCCAGCATCTGTCATAATACTTGGTAGAATAACCAATTACTAAAATAAATATTATTTGTCAGTTTTTTAAGCTTCTAGCAGTAATGTTGGCCATGTTGTCTAATGCACTGCTAATTAAATGTCAGCCAAAAAACAACTCATATTTTAATAGCTTTTTTTTAATAAAGGTGTATATAGTATTACCTTAAACTAAAGTAAAAAGAATTGCTAAGGAAAAATGAAACACACATCTCTGATTTGTTTTAAATTGTAATGACCTGTAGTAAGAAAAAAAAATCTGAACTTTGATCATTTAAGAAAAGACTTCAAGTAAAAATCCGAGTCACATTATGGACGTTGTTTCTGTTTTATGATTCATTTTTCAAACTCTCTGCAAGGTCGCAGCTAAAACATGCCAAGTGTGCAGAAAAAACATGAATTACAGACTTTGTTCTTTTCTCTCACAAACACAAAAAAGTCTGTTTTTCCAAAACATTTTATTTATTTTACTTTTTTGCTAACTGCAATGTGTGTTTTTGATGACATTACTATGTTTTTCACCTCAGAGGTCACTTTTGTCAGATTCTAAAAAGAAAATAAAAGGTATTTGAAAAAAATAATTATATATTTTTATAAAAAGCTCGATAAATTTGACATGTAAGAAAAAAGAAAAAATTGGTCATTCTGATCAGAGATCAAGGTCATAAAACTGCAGTGCAGGAAAACGTGCCAGCACTATTTTTGCTCTGTTCCACTTAAAAGTCCCGGTTTCCTCCTTCACTCCTGAACGTCAGAACCTTTTTCCGTTCAGTCCCACTTATTCCCTTCCACATGTTCTGCTTTTTTTCCCACCACTTTTAGACCCTTTGCTCTTTAGGTTTGGTTGGATAAATTTAAAACCAATTATTTACGTTTGTTTCAAAAAAGCAAAACAAACAAAAAAAGAAACATTTTTCCTTAGCTGCGTTTCTATTACAAGTGTGAGCAAGACTTTGTTGGTATTCTCATGATGTCAAAAAACAACAATTTTGCAATTGCAGTGTTTCAATTTAATAAGAAAGACATTTAAAATCACACGTTAACTTTGTTTCCGCGATAAGTGATTGTGAATGTGAAATGGCATAAAAATACATAAGAAATAAAAGTTTAAATGTATGTCATAGACTCCTTATGCAAATTAGGTCATTAGCATGAAGCTAAAGCGTGATTAATTGCAACAGCCCACCTTAATAAACTTAAATATTACCTTGCACCTGACTCACATAATTAGATGTAATGGCAGCAGCTCACAAACGGCTCTGCAGGGAATGAAGTCAGCAGTGCCAGTCGCATGCTGAGCTCAGATTCTGAAACAAAACATTAAACAAAGTTGAGAAGTTTGGAGTCTGGTGTTTGTGTCTCGCTATGCAGTGCCTCGCAAAAATATTCATTTTCCTCCAACTTTTAACATTTCTGTTATAACACTTGTGAAAATCTTAATTTTGGGCTCTTTTCTGAATTAAGTTTAGGTTTTGTTCAGAGTTATTCGGTCTGAAGCCACTTATCTGTTATTGTTCAGACAG
This sequence comes from Xiphophorus hellerii, assembly GCF_003331165.1. Taxonomy (NCBI): domain Eukaryota; kingdom Metazoa; phylum Chordata; class Actinopteri; order Cyprinodontiformes; family Poeciliidae; genus Xiphophorus; species Xiphophorus hellerii. The sequence goes on along the minus strand of NC_045680.1, from coordinate 1,121,792 downwards.
TGTTGTTCAGTTCTGTCCAACACATAAATATGTTTTGATTAAAACCATCTGGTTGTAGCTTTAGCTGTTTGTTTTGTCTTATTGTCTTTCTGGAAGGTGAAACTCCTTTCCATTCTCAGGTCTTTTAAACCTTTTAAATGCATTCTGGATAAATGCAACCAAAACAAACGTGCTAAGCTAGCGCTAGCGGGGAACATAACTTGTCGTCTTTTGCTAAAGGCAAAAGAAAAATCCTCCAACCACTAAAATCTGACATTTTTGTGGTTAACTACATTTTTGTTTACGTTTCGTAAAGAAGAAAGTTGCACTCAGTGTCGTCATCAGAAGTTTTTGTGTCGTTTCTTTCAGTAGTTCTTGTTGCAGCGCCCCCACAGGTGGGGAGGGGGACAGAATTTCTAAGGGTTTGGTTTGTTTGACACTGCAGTGAGAAAGAGAACCACAGCAGCTGAAAATGTAACAAATGTTGCAACTTTGGTCCCCATTCAATCCGAATCCACTTATGATGGCATTTTTGGTTGTTGTAGACAGAATGAAATTTAAAGGAGAACATTTTGGCAAAAAACTCAGAAATCTTTAGGTTAATCTCAGAAATTTTCCAGAAAAAACTTGAAAATTTCTAAGTTTGAAGATTCAAACCAAGTCGTTTGTGCGTTTCTCTGTTTTCTGCCCTACAGGTGCTTGCCGAGTCACTGCGAACACGGAGGAAGATGCTCTCAGTCCTGGAGTAACTTCCACTGCAACTGCTCCGACAGCGGCTACGGAGGAGCCACCTGCCACAGCTGTAAGCGTCGAGGCAGGAAGAGAAACGGCGAAAAATGCAGAAATACAATTAAGATTCAGATTTATTTCTGGCCCAAATTGATGCCTCAGCAAGTATAAAAACTAAAAGACAAAGTATCAAAGTTAAAAAACAAAAACAATAAAACATACCAAAAAATACATCAAATATTAATCAATACATAATGTGAAGAGTACAGCAGTGTATATCATTGTCGACCGACAGATTAACACGGGATTACTGATCTGTGTGTAGCTGAGATACTTTAATCTGTAAAAAAGGAAATCAGTCTTATGCTAATACTGAGGTTCTTCTGCATTCATATAAAAAAATATTCAAAATAAAACGCGTACAACGGCGTTTTGGAGGAAATTTCTGTCACAAAAATCAGAAATTCTGAGATTGAAATCAGAAATTCTTTAGAAAAACCTTGTGAATTTCTGAGTTTTAAAAGTCAAAAATTTTCTCAAAGAAACTAAAATTTTGAGAATGATCTCAAAATCTTTGTAGACTCCAAAAACATTTGAAGCTTTTCATTATTAAAACACAGAAATTTCCAAGTTTTGTTTAGAGATGTTCTGAAATTAATCTCAAAATTTTGATTCTGAGTTTTTCTCTCAAATTTTCTACTTCTGGAGCTCAGAAATTTTCTAGAAAATTTTTTTTCTAGAAAATTTCTGAAATGTCAAAATTTCAGATTTTTTCTACAGGTTTTCAACTTTTCAGATTCAGAAATTTCCAAATGTCTAAATTTTTCTACAGTTCAATCAAAAATTATCTAGAAAAAAACTTGGATATTTCTGAGACCAAAGTTTATGAGATTATTATTATTATTCTCTAAATTTCTGAGTTTCTCGCAACAAGTCTTTCTTCCAAAAGTTGAAAATTTGCTAGAAAAAAACTCAGAAATTTTGAGATTAATCTCAGAAGATTTCTAGAATAACCTTGGAAACAGCTGAGCTTGAAAATCTGACATTTGCTAGAAAATACCCAAAAATGTTTAGATTAATTTCTGAAATTTTCTAGAAAAAAAAAACTGGATGTTTCTTAGGTTTTTTTGGGTTTTTTTACTTTTTCAACATAAGCATTTTTGTTATTTTGTTATTTTGTTTTGGGAAAATCATTTAGTCATTTAAATTTTTATAATTGTATTTTATTTATAACTTAGGATTATTTTATTATGTTTTTTATTTGTGCTTATTTTTTTAATATATAAATTTTTTTTACATGAAAAGTGAAAATTATCGAATTAACATTTAAGAGAGTGGTCATATTTTAGCTCTTTTTCTACTTTATTCGAAGCGTAGTTTAAAAATAAATACTTTAAGATGTATCTTCTGTTCAAACCTAAACTTAACATTTTCTTTTATGTAAAGAAAGAAAATGAATTCTTCCAATCTGCATCTTCCTCTACATTTGTCTAAACACTCATGATGAATGCTGATGTATAAATGTTTGTTCTTATATTTCAAACCATGTGAACAGAGAGACTGTTATTATCCCAGCCATGTTTTTATTGAGATTACTTTAATTAGACAGTCTGTCCCTCAACAGTTAATTTTCCTGTGCATTTCTTCTTATGCCATCATATAAAACCTGTAATTATCTCCGTTCATTCGGGAATCGACCAAACAAAGTGGTGAAACTTCATTATCCTTTGTAAATTACAATCTGGTTTAATTTAAACTTTTTAAAGATTTCTTCTTGTTATATTCACCTGCAGATATCCTTCTGTAAATAATTAGTACAAATCGATTTATTGAGTTTCTATACTGCTTTACTCTACAGAATAGTTAAATAATTTTGTTTTAAATATATATTTTATTTACAAATGCATTTGTAAACCTACCGATAGTGATGCATTACCTGCAGGTCTTTGGAGACTTTTAGATAAGTTTGCTCTAAATTTTATACTTTGCTTCTTAGCAAAAATAGCATCATCCCTGGTGATACATAATGCAGGAATGAAATGTCACCTTTCCACGGGGGGATAGCGGAGGAGAGAACAAAGGGACGGCATCCTGCTGGAGATGAAAGCCACAATTTTCTCCCACTTCTGTCTTCAAAGCGCTCCGAAAAGCTCCGTGTCAATTCCCAGCTCCTAAATGCTGCTTCTTTTTTCATAATATTTTTAAGTACCAAAGACTTTCAAGTGCTAAGAATATCTTTAAATACTTTTTTTCCCCATTGAAAGAACAAAACCGATCATATTTATTTAATATTTTTATCTACAGGATTGTAGTTTTGACGGTGTTGAAGTCACAGACGGATCGAAGTCGCAGACGGATCCGTGGGCTAAATGTTCCTACTGTATCTGCGAAGCTTTGAAACAGAAAAACAAATGTGTAGAATAGAGCAGAAATATTATTTATTGTCCATTTTTCAGAGAAATTCAGGTGTAACAGCAGCAAAGTGACCAGGCAGGGTTACACAAAGTTACAAATAAAACTCAAAACACGCAATAAGAAACTGTAAATGTAAAGGTAAAATTAATAAAATGAGAAAAAAATACTGGATGATAATTTTTTTACATTTAAATTAGAACTAAAAAATGCACTAAATATACACTTGTAGGCACAGAAAGGGCATTGTACTGATTTTTCAGGAAGTTGCAGGAGGAAAAATTCACATTTAGAGTCAGATAGCAAGTCTTAGGGAAAAAAGTTAAATTTTCTTGAAAAAAAGACTTTTAGGAATATTTTTTACTGCACTGCAAAAACACAAAATTGTGCAAATATCTTAGTACACGAGAAATAAGACAAAACTAACTCACAAATAACTTTTCAGCAAGATAAGCTTGTTTTAAGTAAATAATTTATTTATATTGAGGAAAAATGACTCATTCCATTGGAAACTAATTTTACTTATAACAAAACATTCATCCAGTGTTAAAATGAAATAATCTGCCAGTGGAACAGAAACTATTTCATCAATATTAAGAATTTATTGACTTAAAACAACCTTTTATATTTGCTGAAAAGCTACTTCTAACTCAGTTTTATCTTATTTTAAATACATTGAGATATTTGTACTATAAACTAGATCGAAAATACTAAGATTTTCTGTTTTTGCAGTGTGCTTTTACTTGTGCAAACTTTCAGTAACTTCAGTGGATGAAGAACAAACTTGTTTTAACTAAATTTTGTTAGTTTTATGAATTTTATACCGAAAGAAAGTGATTTGAAGAAATTTTACTTCTCTAAATTATAGACAGTTGTTATAAAATTAATTATGTTTGCAATTTTGACTTTAATCTCAGAATTTTGAGAGGGGAAACAAAGTCAGAATTTGGGGAAGAAAGTAATAATTCTGAGAAAAAAATCATAATTCTAAGAAAAAGTAAAAATTTTGGGGCAAAAAAGTCAGAATTTGGAGAAAAAAAGTCAAAATTGTGGTATATAAAAAAAGATTAGAATATTAAGAAAAGTGAGAATTTCTTTTCAGTGTTCCTTATCCCTTTCTGTAATGTTATGTTATGTTTTCTCCGTAGCAAAATACGAACAGTCGTGTGAGGTCTACAAACACAAAGGCGACCCATCGGGTCACTTTCACATCGACGTGGACGGCAGCGGACCAATCAAACCCCAGCTCGTTTACTGCAACATGACAGGTAAAAAAAACAGAATTAAAATTTTAGATTTCTTTTCATTTCACACAAACGTTTAATAAGCTGCGTTATTGTTGTTTTGTGTCCTCCAGAGGACCAGACGTGGATTATAATCCAGCATAATAACACAGAGCTGACTCCAGTCCAGGCCTCCGCTGACACTAACCAACACTTCGTCAGCTTCCTGTATCCGTCTGAAGAGAAGCAGCTTTCCGCCATCATCAGCCAATCAGAGCACTGCGAGCAGGAGCTTTCCTATCACTGCAGGAAGTCCCGCCTCTCCAACAGCCTGGGTAAGATCTGGAAAAGTATAAAATAAAAAGATGTCTGGAGGCAACGTCTTTGCAAAGTAAGCTTTTCTATATCTGAAACCAGGACAGAGTGGAGGGAACTGCTGATTTAGTCCGTTAAATTACTATTTAAAACATTAATTAAATTTCACTTCCTTATTATCTCCGCCGCTTTACAGCACCTAATTGTTTTGGAAATCATCAGATTTTATTCTTTTATTAAACAAGGATTTAAATACACAGCTGAAGGCTGTTGGAAGGAATTAAAAAGCACAGAGTCTGATGAACTTCTTCTCAAAATGCTTCTTATCAACTTGACGGGGAGAAAACGGCACTTATTTCCTGTCCGAGTTCATCTGCACTGCAAAAACACAAAATCCTACACAATATGGTTAGACCAGTTTATAATGCAGATATCTACGGCAGAATATTAGGGGATCTATTCAAGAAACAAAAAATGAAAAGGGAGTAAATTTTCACCAAAACGTCCATTTCAGAATAATCTCAGAAACTTTCTGGAAAAAAACTGAAATTTATGAGTCTGAAAAGTCATAAATTTTTTCTGCATGTGAACGAGTGATGGCTGCTTTATTTTTGTTTTAGATGGGACTCCGTTCAGCTGGTGGGTCGGCGGCCCGGCTTCGGGTCAGATCCAGAACTTTTGGGGCAGAGCTTTGCCCGGCAGCCAGCAGTGCGCATGTGGTCTGCAGGACAACTGCCTCGACTCGAGCTTCTACTGCAACTGTGATGCTGACTATGACCTATGGTACGCCGAATTATTCTGCAGCTGCATTTCTATTGATCATATGACATTTTGGAATTAAATCACTTAATAGAAACATGCCAATAAAAAAAAAAAATTCTGACTTTTTAATAAAATATTTTTGTGCTGGGATGATGTGGTTTTTTTGGTCATCAGAATTGGTTTATGTTTCCAAAACTGCTATGAAAATACTTTTTTGCTTCACATGAATCACATAATCAAAAGCCAGATGTTACTACTGGCAGAAACAACTAAGAAGACGACAGGAAGTGGTTAGGGGATGATGGCAGAGCAGGCTTTTTGAATACTTATCTCGTGAACTAACGTATTCACATGTGATTTTAGTTGCGTTTCTTATTTAATGGAAACATCATAATCGCAAAATTGTGTGGGTTTTTTGGCATTAGCGGAATATTGACAAAGTTTTGTACACGTAGGAAATGCAGCTCCTTAAAAGATGTGTTTAGACCTTTAAGATTTTCTCTTGAAGGTTTTTTTTAAGTTAAAACCAGTGGTGGGTACTGCTAACTACAGTGTCAGCTAACTCCAAGGCACTAATTATTAACATTAGTTCTGATAATGGTAAAGCATTACAGTAGCTGCGTTTCCATTACAAATGTGCGCCAATGTGGAAAAAAACTAATTTTGCTTTTGCAGTGATTCCATTGAGTAAGAAACTCAATTAAAATCACACGTGAATAAGTTTCTTCACGCGACAAATTATTAAAAACATGACATATCATCATCCCCCAACTACTTCCTGTCATCTTCTTTGTGGTTTCCTCAAGTAGTAACAGCCAGTTGTAGATCATGTGACTCGTGATGTAAAAAAAAAAGTGTTTCCGTTGCAGTTTTTGAAATAAACCAACTTTGACACAACCGAGAAAACAACTTTTTATCAAAAAACTTGACATTTTTCAAGGTTATTTAGTTTCCATTAAGACAAATTTATTTTCAAAATGTAAAATTTCACACTTATATGGTCAACACATAGCAGAAGCTAATCACCAGACTGCAACCGCTCAAGAATTAATTGAACTTTGACATTAAAATCTAAATGTTATAAACTACATTTAGACATTGCATTAATGTTTATATATTGTTCTCTATAGTTTGTGTTTTATATTATCAGTTTCTTGTTTTAAATAAAGTTATAGGGGAAAAAAGAGACAAATGAACAGCTTTCATGTCCTTCAAAATAAAAGCATGAATATAAATGTCTACTTGAAGAGAAGAAATATTAATCAAAACTTACTCAACTTACAAAACAGACAAATAATTACCACCTTAGAATTTAACCGGTATGTATGTATTTAGCAGAAATGAAGTGTGCTAAAGTTAGCTAAATTGCTAAACAGAAGAAATGGCTCCATTATTAGCGCCTCCGCAGATTAGTGGAAGTTTGCCCACTACTGGATGAAATCATTTCAGTAACTTCATTGTTTAATCTTAATGTTCTGCCCAAACAGAAACAGTTTTGATAATAAAAGTGTTTCCTGAAACTTTTAAACTCATAAATTACTTTCTGATTTGTGGATTCTTCTATTCCAGGAACGATAATCTCATCCCAGATTATCTCCTGTTGTTAAATTCTGCTTCACTTTGTTGCTGCCAGTGTCTTATCAGATCAAATCCCACATTATTTCATTCTTGTGTTTTGCAGCAACAGAACAGTTGGCTTGGATGTGCAAATGAATCACTAAGCTAACACTGTCCATCATAAGACGTTGTGTCAGCTGAAATTCTTTTTTTTTCAGTCAGCACATCCTCAACTAACCCTGTGAGAACAAATGACTAGTCAAAGCAGAGTGTTTGCTTTCCAAACGTAATTTCTTCCACTTTTTTAGCTTAGTTTGACTTTCTGTGGAAAAACTTTTACCTTTTCTTATTACACTGCAAAAACACAAAGTTTGTTACCAAATATATTTGTTTTAGTTTCCAGTGCAGATATTGAAATAAGACAAAACTAACTCACAAGTGACTTTTCAAGAAGATGTATGAGCTTGTTTTAAGTGAATAATTTTTCAATATTTATTTAAAAAACATTCTAGTTTCATTGGCAGATTATTTCACTTATAACAAAAGATTTTTCCCCTGTTAAAAGTGAAATAATCTCCCAATAGAACCAGTACTTTTTACCAATATTAAGGAATTATTGGCATAAAACGTGCTACTATATATTTCATGTAAGTTAGTTTTGTCTTATTTCAACTGTACTAAGATATTTGCACTAAAATAGACCAAAAATACTTAGTAAGTGTTTGTGTTTTTGCAGTGTACTACTTTTTCTTCAACCTTCAGCAATTATTTACTAAAACAAACTCCTATATTTTGCTGAAAAGTTGTCAGTTAATTTGATCTTGTTTCAAGTGTGCTGAGATATTTTCACTCAAAATTAGACAAAAACTACTTGGTAAAATTTTCTGTTTTTGCAGTGTAGAGCCTTTTGAATATTGCATATTGCACAGACACAGCAATGGCTTCCTTATTCAATAATTATAGTGGTTAACTGTACAAAAAAAGAGTAGGAAAAAGGAGGAAAACAGAAAACTCTTAAATACTGAGGACATTTTTGTTGAGTTGGCCCAACTGGTTAAAGTTTTCTTTCTTCAACTTGTACTTAGTGTACTTACTTTCCTCCTCTACAGTTCCATAGTGAAATAATATTACTTTTTCATCAATATTAAGAAATTATTTACTTAAAACAAGCTCCTATGTGTTACTTGTAAGTTTTGTCTTAATTCAAGTGTACATATTTGCACTAAAACTAGACTAAAATTACTTGTTAAGTCTTTCTGTTTTTGCAGTGTACCTTTGATTGCTGCTCTCTTTCTCTTCTTCCTTGTCAGGACTGAGGACTCTGACCTTCTGACCCATAAGGAGAGCCTCCCAGTCCGGTCGCTGGTTCTGGGAGACATTCACCGTCCGGGTTCAGAGGCTGCCTACAGGGTGGGGGCTCTCCGTTGCCATGGAGACAGTAAGTCCAGGGGCGTGGCCTCAGAGCTGGCTGGGGCGCGGGCAGAGGCGGGACCCAAACATTATACTTAGTAACGACTTCAACATATTTTAACTCAAGTAAAAGTGTTTTTCTATCTTTTCTCTCTTTTTATCTTTTTTTGTTTGGATTTCTATCTTTCTCCTAATTTTTCTTTCTTTTTTCTTCTTTCCCTCTTTTTTATGTGTTTTTTTCATCTTCTCTTCTTTCTTTTTTCCATGTTCCATTTTTCTCTTTCTCTCTTTTGTTTTTCTTTCTTTTATTCCATTTCATTTTTTCTTTCTCTTTTCAGTCTTTGTTCTGTCTTTTCCTGTCCTTTATTCTTTTCTTCCTTTATCCTCTTTCTGTATCCATACTTCTTTTACTCTTCTTTCTTTCTCATTTTCTTCTTTTATTTTCACTTTTTTCTGTTCTTTTGTTTCTCATTTGTTATTTTTATCCTGTCTTCCTCCCCTCTCTTCTTCTTTTCTTTTAAAAATAAATTTAATCTGATGATTTTGACCCAAATCGTCCGGTTCTGCTGTCCAGACTCCATCTTTCCATTTAACTTCTTGTTGTGAAATTTCACTGCAGCAAATTAAACTTGCTAATTAGCAGACAGCCTGCTAAAATATGGCTCCCTTATGCTACGTAATAATAACTATCAATAGAAAATGTAAAATAAATTAAACTAGGTGATATATTTTACTTGTGATGAATGCTTATAATTTCTCCATTAAGTTTAATGAGTTAGTAAATAAATGCCTAAAGATAAATCAACATAAATGGGATAGCATAGCTGCTGTTGTGCCTTTTTTCCTCACCTAATTAGCCGAACAGTTGGTTCATTTGTTTACTACATGGTTTCCATTACACAGCCCTCATAATGAGTTTTCTCTTTAATGAGCTTTATTCCAATGTGATATATGCGACACTCATGTAAAAAAAAAAGAAAGTTGTGCCTCAGTTTTTCTAGATGGAAACAGAAAACTGTTTGTTTCTTGCAGAAAACTTCTGGAATGCTGCTTTTTTTGACAAGGAGACGTCGTACCTTCACTTCCCCACCTTTCATGGAGAGCTGAACGCAGACATCTCCTATCTGTTTAAGACCACGTCTTCCTCTGGGCTTTTCCTTGAAAACCTCGGCATCAAGGACTTCATTCGAATAGAGCTCAGGTGTAAGTGGCGTCTCAATGTTTTTGCTGTCTTGTTCTGCAAAAGGGTTTGTGTTGTTTTCCATCTGAACACAGTCTGCAGCTCTGATCGTTATTCTGGAGCTCGACCCTTGAGAGGATTCGCAATCAGGTGTTTTAATATCGAACTGCAGAGGAGGAAAGGTCTTCTCTGCTTGCTTACTTTCTTCTGAGTTAAAGTTCAACGCACAAGTTGAAGAAAGAAAACTTGAGCCATTCGGGTTGACTCAACAAAATGTCCTCAGTTACATAAGTATTTGCTGCTTTCTTCCTTTTTTCTGCTTTTTTTCTAGAGCTAACAATGAAAATGTATAAAATAATGCAGACAGTGCTGTGTCAGTGCAATATTCAGTATTCAAAAGGCTCTGCACTGCAAAAACACAAAATCTTACCAAGTATTTTTGGTTTAGTTTGTAGTTCAAATATCTTAGTACACTTGAAATAAGGCAAAACCACCTTTTTACTAAAATATATGATCTTCTTGCCAGTGGAACTAGGAATTTTCATAAATAAAAAGGAATTGTTGACGTCAAACTATGGAGCTAAATTGAGGCCATAAACGTTGTTCAGAAGAAAAAACAATGAGAATTTATTTTGAAACTAAAAAAAAAGAATTGAAAGTGAACAACGATTTGAAAAGGGGGAAAAAAATGTTCAAAACTACTTTTGCGATTCAAGATTTTTTCTTTTGGCCTCGATTTAGCTCCATATAATACATGCGCCTATTTCTTGCTGAAAAGTTATTGGTAAATTAGTTTTATTTTATTTCAAGTGTACTAAGATATTTGCACTATAAACTTGGTAAGGTTTTGCATTTTTGCAGTGTAAACAGCAGATAATAGATTTTTTCACTTCAAACAAGACAAAAGTAAAGAGTAAAATCATCTGCCAGATGGGCAAATTATTGACATAAAACTTTGTAATTAAATAGCAACCATAAGGTTTGTTCAAAAGAAAAGATAAATGAAACTGAAAAATAAAGTTCAAAACTGAAAAAAAATGGTCAAACCTGCTTTTCAGATTCAAGTGGGTTTTTTCTTTTGACCAAATTTTATGGTTCCAATTTAGCGCCATATAAAACAAGTTCTTGTATCTTGCTGAAAATTTACTTGTAAGTTGTCTGAGAGTGTAGAAACGGGACCAAAAATATTTGGTAATATTTTCTATTTTTGCAGTGTAGATGCAGCAGTTTTGGTACTGTATGTACACATTGAAAAACAGTCATACATTTCTGATATCTTGTGATTTGAATATTGTGGACTCTAAAATGCCACAACTTGGAGTTCACAAATACAGAACATCCTCCCAAACTATCAAAAAATATTTGTCCTGTTTTAAGCTTTTTTATTGGAGCATTTAGAGAAAAGAAGTAGCTGATGATGTCATGCCTGAGGCCTCCGTGTCACGTTTCAATTGATTTAGCTGAAACCGAAGATCCCTAATTGCAAAAGATAAAACTGAAGAGCTCTGACTCCGGGGGATAGTTAGCTTTTTGCTGACAAAACATGCTATAAATGCAGAAACTCCCTCCCATGAACGTTTAGCTGCACACTTCCCCTGCTCAATAAACCATTGGATATTTAAAGTGTGCATAGCAGATTTTGCTGCATTTGTGGTTTTGTCTTTCCTTTTCTTGCCGTTCTGCTCCGCATTCTTGACTCATTTTGGGGTTTTTGTTGGCCCCAGGATAAACTCATGGTGGAATTTTTCTGCAGAGCTTGTAGATGATGTATTGGATCGTAAAAGACGCAGGAGTCCCCACAGTCGGGGACCCATTCTGTAATTTCATACCAATCCCAGCAAAAAAACTCTTCTGTTCCCCACAGTCAGATATATGTAAGGCTGTGTTTTAAATCTGATATCTACTGATCGCCAGATTCCATTTTCATTCATTCAGTTATTTATTTCATTCAGTTTTTTAAAAAACAAAAAATCTTTCACACATAACCAAAACCAATGTAGCTTAACAAAACATTCCTGTTGGAAAAGGAGCAGGAAGAAGTGAACACTTTAATTTAATCCTACTCCTTTTCTCAATTCAATGAAATATATTGCTCACCGACTCAATAATTATCAGAAATTTGTCATTAAAACTATGTTATGGTATTCATATGAATATATGGAAATCCAGAACCAACAAATAGATTGTATTACATATAATTTCTGCATTATATGTAATATAATAGATATTATATTACATATAATATACACACACACACACATATATATATATATATATATATACTGTATATACTAAAATGAGAGGTGTTTCAGTTTCATTTTCCAACCCCTGTATATATATATGTATATATACATATATAAGTATATATGTATATATATAATGTATATACTGTATATATATAATGTATATAATACATATTATGTAATATAATATATGTTACATAAAAAACATATATTACATAAAAAACACATTACATATAATATGTATTATATGTAACACATGTAATACATGTAATTCCTCCCACGATTACATGTGTATTACATATGTAATACACATATGTATTATATTATTTACAAATTTTTTTTTTTCTTGGGAAATAAATCATTATTTATCATTATTTTACAAAAAACACCACCTGATTTGGATATGGGCCTAAACAAAAAATGAGTGTTTCACCCCATACTGGATGCATTAAGTTGTATATAAACTTCTTCATGTGTTGATCTTAAATCTTGGAAATTCACTCGGCATGTGAGCAAAAGTGCAGCTGGCTTGCAGAAATAGACAGATTGAGTCGAACGCTGCTGCTGCTCCATGAAGAAGACTCATTGTTAACTCAGAGCACGCAGGTTTTCGTTGCACTGCGTTGTTATCGTGACAGCTGGAGTTAAGATGTCTCTGAATCATTATTACTCATAACATGACTGGAGCCAGACAGCTGTTTCCAAATGAGGTTATGATTCCTTGAGAGTGCTTGCTTGTGCGTGTTTTCATTCTTATCTCAGTCCTACAGCAGCCTATGGTTTCTCAACCAGAACAAGAGAGTGGCAGTTTTTTAACTCTCGGCTTTTGTTTCCCCAAAAGATGGGAGTATAAGATAGGTCTATGGTCTATACAAAACATGTTCATTACAGTTTTCTCCACAAAGTCATTCTTACATATTGAGATTTTAGTTTGATCATTTCTGCTAATTTTGAGATTCTTTCAGAATAAGATGTTTTAGGGAGTCTGTCACTTTAAATCCAAATAAACTGCTGCTGGTTACGTCTTTCACATTTGAAAATGGCTGCAAACAGTTGTGCAATTATACAACTTTGCGTTTGTGAAAAGCAGAAGTGGAGCCTCCTGCACAACTAACCAGAATGCAGCAAGTGGCTTCTGGATGTTAAGTAAACAACAAAACACTAGTCTTTTCCAGCAGCCATTGTAAGTCAAGTTATGTTTATTTATGTAGCACATTTCAACAACAACAAGGCAGATCAGAGGATTTATTTTCTGTCATGAAAACATAAAACAGTCATTTTTATGTTCACTGTAAACTTTCATAACAAGTTTATTGCTTGTTATGAAACAAGCAATAAACATGACTTTTTGTCAAATTTCTTTATTATAATCATCAAGCAAATGTCCATCAATTATATTGATCAGCGTCCAATTTGCATTAATCAAAGGCAACTGTAAAAAAGTCATAATGTCACTTTATTCTCGTATTATTTCAACTTTATCGTCATAATATTATGAGACTAAAGTCAAAATAATATCAGAATAATGTCATAATTCAACTTTATTCTCATTATTTTGACTTTATTACGACTATTCTCATATTATTACGACTTTTTTCTCGTATAATTTTGATTTTATTCACATATGTCTTTATTCTTGCAATATTATGATTTTATTCTCGTAATATTTTGATTTTATTATTTATTTGCAGTTTTCTGGAAGTTTGTTCCAGATTTATGGTGAATAGAAGCTGAATGCTGTTTCTCAATGTCTGGTTCTGGTTCTGTGGAAGCAGAGCAGACCAGAACAGACTGTGATAAAACTAGCAGACCAAATGTGCTGGAGCTCTGCTTGGGTTGCTAGGTAACGGGTTGAGCGGCTCCGGGGTTACTAGGTGAAGGGTCACAGTGGCTGCTGATTGGTGATGTTACATTTGGAAGGTTTTTGAAATGATTCATGATTCCAGACACCAAAAAACTTTAATTTATTGCCAAAATACGGCAGCATGGTTTTTTTTTTTTAAAGCAGTAAAAACCCAAACCGAATTACAAAAATGTTCAAAATGTGAATTTTGCATCATATGAGTGAAAAAAATAAGTGAAGTAATGATCAGTATTAAAAGTCTGGGATCCACAACAGAAATAGTTCTTCATGCAGAGAAGGACGGATCCGAAATGCTCCAGGAGTCCTGGCCTGTCGCTCGGGTTGAGGAGGCAAAATTAGTGAATGTGGGACTTTAACTGCAATGCAGAGAGCAGACGGATAAAACAGCATCAACAAATCAATCCATCCGCCTTCACCGGCTGTGAGAACAGTACTTATGTGATACTTCATGAATAAACATGAAGAGAAAAACAGTTTTCATCCATGAAAAATGGAGCTAAATCAAAAGCTTTCTACTTTGTGTTTTAAGTGCATATGGCTTTTCCATCCCATCTAAAAAATATATGTTTTTTTATTTTTGTTTCTCTAGGACATATTTAATGGAAATCACAATCATAAATGTAGTTTTATATAAGGAAATCCTGTACTTAGGCAAGAGAATCGGTTTTTGTTTTGGACAATGATAAAAAGTCAGCATTAAATGTGTTTATTAGTCTCATGTTTGTATATTTTGAATGTATTATGGGCCATACTAAGAGAAAAGAAAATTACAAGAATAAAGTAATAATATTAGGAGAATAAAATCATTTAAGTTAATAAATTATTCAATTATTATTGTAATTAGTAAATATGAGAAAGATATTATTATGAGAATATAGTAAAAAAGAAAGAATGAAGTCATTATTTAAATGACTAAATAAGTTATTGTTTAAATTATTATTTAATGTCTATATTTTTAGAATAAAGTCAGTGTTATGAGAATAAAGTAAACAAAATTATGAGAATAAAGTCATAATACTATAACTTTATTCTTGTGTTAAATGTTTTACTTCCTTTGCATGGCTCTAGTACTCCGTCATAGGAATGCAATATAACAAAGTTTTTTAACCACGTTAAAATGTGGAAAGCATTTCAGTCTTTCTATATGATTAAATTAAAGTGACTTTACGTTTCAGTGTTAAACTAAATCTGTTTGTCTTGGCAAGTTCCTTCAGACGTCTGTTGTGAAGCAGCGAAATATAAATGAACTGGATTTATTTAAATTAGAACTGGCTGATGCACAGATCCTCATCCACACAGAAACATGTTGGTAGCAGCGTCTCTTTGCTTCCTGCCCACAGATCTGAGTCCAGCTGTCCGTCTGTGCTGTCAGCAGACGGGCAGTTCGCCATGTCATGATGGAGGAACACAACCAACCAAAACGTTTATTAAAAATGGTGCAATCTGGAGTCAGATTAGAGAAAAACGTCCTTAAAATTCACTAAGAAGTTAAACTAGTGCAAAGAAATATGATAATAAATGTTTAAAAAGCAAAATGTGCTGCTTAATAAAACTTGATTATTACAAGAAGAAAGAATATTATTACAGTGTTACAAGAATAAAGTCATAAAATTAAGAGAATAAAGTTGTACAAACATAAAGTTGAAATATTACGAGTTATAATATTCTGGCTTTATCCTCATAATTCTACGCTTTTATTATTATCTCAATGTTTTTCTCATAAATATTATAATAGTTTGACTATACTCATTGTTTTGGATTTATTCTGTTTATTCAAGTTTATTCTCTTAATATTATGCCTTTATTGTCATACGAGTTTATTCTCATAATATTATGACTTTGTTTTTCTACTTTTATTACTTTTTTACTCATAATTTAATTGTATTTTATATTATTTTCTCCGTTGTATGATGGAAACATTCACAGTATTTCTACTTCACGCACATCATGCTCTCATTTTGCAGCTTTGAGTCCAAGAAGAACAAAAACTACTTTCAAATTATTGTGAAGCTTCTTTTTAGAGTAAATTATTACATTTCATTCACTGAGCTGTTTGAACATTTTCTTGTTTTTCTCAGCATCAAACTGTGAGAGAAATCGTTTTTCACAAATGAAATTAACCAACTTTCACAAACAGTGTCTTTATTTTTTATGAAAAAAGGATTTTACTTATTTTTGTGTCTGTTTACTTCATTACAATTTGAGGGAAAGATATACAGCTAATTTCTTACTCATAATAATTATAAGCATAAATGTTTATTTTATGGTTTTGTTTCCTCTTCGTCAGCTTCCACAGAGGTCGTCTTCTCTTTGGATGTGGGGAACGGACCTCTGGAGGTCAAAGTGCGCTCCGACCTCCCGCTAAATGACAACCGGTGGCACAGCGTGAGAGCTGAGCGAAACGTGAAGGAGGCGTCGCTGCGCGTCGACGACCTGCCTGCTGCCGTACGAGAAGCTCCAGCTGATGGGTTTATTCATCTGCAGCTCAACAGCCAGCTATTTATAGGTGAGAAGCAAAGGTGGGAGTTTTTCCGTATGACTTGACAACAGAACGAACCGTGATGCTCACTTTAGGTGGAGACGAGCTTTCAGCAGAACATTGCACTTTAACAAGGTGAACAGAAGTTTAAATAAACAGTTTCTCATCAAATCTGAGCAGATCACATTATAAGCAAAATGATGATTTTGAGATTGTTTATCATCTTGGAAGGTTTCTGCAAACTATGAGCGTCTGAAAAGACTGTTTTATTATTTAAGGATGACCTATTAAGGTTAAAATAGGTCTATACAAAACATATTTATTATATTTGTTTGGCACAAAATTATTCTTGGATAATGATATTTTAGTTTGCTCAGTCTACTGACTATTTTGTTGTAGGCCGTCTGGTCACTAGAAATCCAAATAAGTTGCTGCTGGCTACACCCACCAAACTCAATGTTTACACTCACATGTGAAAATTGCTGCATTTACACAACCTTACTTTTGTGAAAAGCAGAAGCAAGTGGTTTCTGGATGGTAAGTCAACAACTAAACACTTGTCTTTTCCAGCAGCCATTGTACAGTGCATACAGCAGTAAAACCAGCTGCTCAAATGTGCTGCAACTCTGCTTGGTGGCTGGAGTTGCTAAAATGACGTTACATTTTGAATGTTTTTTGAAACAGCTTATTTTCTAGATACCACAAAACATTAACTTTTTAACTTAATGCCAAAAAGAAATGTTGGGTGTTTTTTTAAGTGTTTGGTCTGTTTTTAGAAGCAGTAGAAACCCAAATGAAAGCACAAAAGATGTGGAAAAAGGGAATTTTGGACGTTTTTGTACTCTTTACAAGTATGTCACAGGTTTCGTCTTGAACCTTTATTTTAATAAATGATGATGATTTAATTTTCCCTTGAATCATCAACAAAGTGCTTTTAGGAAACTGACTGTCTGTTGAGGTTTTCCTCAATAATTTAACAGAAGAAAGAAATCCATCCTTGGTTTTAGGGATTTATCTCTGCAAATATTATGAACATTTACACACATGAATGTTGAATGAAATAAAAGCAACGCTGAATATTGATGAAGCTGGAAAGATGCAGAACTGACTGGCTGACAGGGTTAATCTCATAATCCTCTGACAGCAACCATGAAGAAGAGACTCTCATCAGAATCCACTGGTCTGATCGCCGACTACCGGCACGTTGATGGGACGTTTGAATGGAAGTGGGAATGTGGGGATTATGAGATCCACAGCTTTCTGAGCCGTCGATTGTGCCGTCGACAAAGATCTTATTCAAGGTGGATTTGAGGAATCACAGTTCTATTCCTGTAGAATTGTTGTTTTATCCGTGTGTGAAAAGAAAACTCACTAAACAGCAAAACTATTTCATGCTTTGATAAATGGCTTAGTGCACTGGTGTAAAGATTACAGTGGGTGTTTGTTGGGCAAGTTGTTTATTTTCCTTTAAATTGTGTCCCACTTGTAAAGAAAATACATTTTTGAGTTTAGCAGTATAGTTGGGTGAAAAACCCAAAAATCGTCTCCGCCTGTCCCAAACATCTTTTGGAGGAAGCAACGCAACGATGTCGGGTGGATTCTCACCAAAGCAGAGAAATACTGAGATGAGAATCTGCAACCTGTGGAAATTACACAACTCTAAGAGACCAAATGGTTTCCTTCAAGGTGTGAATGAACAAACATCGGGATTTATACGGGAGAGGATTAGGGACACAAACAAAAAATTACTTTTTATTTAATCTCAGAATTCTGGCTTTAATCAAAATTCTGAATTCTGAGAAACAAAAGTCAGAGTGCAGAGAAAATAAGACATTTTTTCAATTATTCTCAGAAATTTGGGGGGAAAAAGTTGAAATTTCTGAGTTTCAAAAGTCAAAAATTTTCCAGGTAAGCAGGAGAAAGTTTAAACTTTTAAGTGAAATATGAATCGACCAATTGTTAGCCTGGTTTGGCTGTGTTGTGTTTTTCTTCTTCATTTCCAGCTATTCTGCTTTAAAAGTTGTTTTTGTCTAAAGTTTAGACCCCATATTCTAGTCGATGGTAAATTGTTTCTCTATCTGTTCAAGTCAGAACAGGCCCTTCAACTGGTTTCAACCGGTTTATGCTCTAACAAAGTGTGGTAGGGAAGTAAAACAGCTTAAATGGCTGAAATTGTTGCTGTCATGCAGGATTTTGGGTCTGACTCACAGCATTTCTGTCTTCCAGGCAGCTTCAGTCCTTTTCCCTCATTTAGTCGTCATTTATTTGCATCCCTTAGGAAATGTCTTTTCTCCAACACACACTGTTATTTCTTCCTAATCTTTACAGCAAAACCTGAAGTAGATTCACTAGATTTAGATCTTCCAATATTTATTTTTTAAAGTAATGGTGCCGGAAAGTTTGAACTGAGCATATCGAGCTTTTTCAAATTCAAACCGGAAGCCAACTCCAGTCTGTGATGCATAGATTAGGGTGGGCAGGTTGGACCTGGAGGAAAAATGTCATTTTGCCAAGTCTCTGCGTTTGGTTGCTTCGTTGAATGTTAATTGTCATGTGGAAGGAGAGTCAGTTTTCCTTTCGCTTGTCAGAGTACAGGCTTATTATCACAATAACTCTACCCAGCGTGTGTTGTTTTACAATTGTGTGGCATATTGTAGTACAGAAAAAGGCAATGATTTGTAAACATATTAGCATGAAAGGAGGAGAACTAAGGGGGCCTATTATGCAAAAAATTCTATTTAGTAGATTTTTGTACTTTTATTCGGGTCTTAACTGCTTCTGAAAACAAACCCAGATGTTTTTTGGAAAAAAAGTTCATGATTTTTGGTGTCTGGAAAATTAGCAGTTTTAAAAACCTCCATAATGTAGCGCCCTGTGAAGCCCTGCCCGTTACCTAGCAACCCCTGATATTCCACCCGTTACCTAGCAACCCAAACTCAGTTCCATCACGTTTGGTCAGCTGGTTTTATCGCCGTATGGACTGTACAATGGCTGCTGGAAAAGACAAGTGTTTTGTCATTAAGTTACCACACAGGAACAACTTGCTGCCTTATAATTTATATTTATTTCACAGAAACAATGTAGAACATTTAATTAACCTTTTAACCAAGAGGTGTATGGTACCAGGTTATACCAAAAAAAAAAAAAACCTAATTTCCACCTGCAGGTTCAGGTGATCAAGTATGATTTAACAGATTATGACTTGGTGAAAAGCCAGTTTGGTAATTAATTACATAAATAAAGTGTCACTACAGCTAAGCAAACCAATCAAACTTCAAACTAACTGGCAATTAAAAAAGAGAGAAGAATTACTAGAGTACAAATCTCTAACTAGAATAACACTTTATAACTAAAACATGCTATAATCTCATTTGGCAAACTATTTAATTGCGACAGTTTTATTAAAGGCAGTTCTACATTTCGGGATGCTGCATTCACCTCTGAAGGTCACCTTTATGGCTTTAGCCATGTTATCTCAAAGAGAAACGTTTTCTTAGACGTGGAACAGCAATATCATGAATAATTTTACAAACTAAAAATGTAAGGTTTGGGTAAAATGTCAGATTTTCAAAGTTTAAAAAAAATCATAATCATTCTTTGTGCAGGAGGCTCTACTTCTGCTTTTCAAAGATCTACATGTGTATAATATCTCATCTGTTTGCAAACATGCACACCAAAATCTGCATCTTTTGTGCCAAAACATCCAATCACCATGTTTTGTAGCTCATTGATCTATAATAACCTGTTCAAGGAAGCAAGTTTACAATAGGCCGAGTGAGAGTACAAATCAGGTTTTGGCTTTCTTCATTCAAATTTAACAAGGAACAAGAAAAAAAGAGCTAGTGTACCTGCAGCACTGTTCTTTTTTTTTCTTGGCAGGAGGCACCGCGTCACGGCAGAAAGGCTTTCTGGGCTGCATCCGCTCCCTGCAGCTGAACGGCGTAACACTGGACCTGGAGGAGAGGGCAAGGATCACACCTGGCGTCCGACCCGGCTGCCCCGGGCACTGCAGCAGCTACGCAGCGCTCTGCCAGAACCAGGGCCGATGTGTGGAAAGGGCCAGCGGGTTCTCCTGTGACTGCAGCCACTCTGCCTACACTGGAGCCTTCTGTCACAAAGGTACAGACACACCGACAACTCTGCCAGGAAATTCATAAGAAAAAAACCCCTGAAGGCTTTAAAAACTTTCTACATTGAGAATTGGGTTTTTCACACGTTTGTAGATTTATATCCACTAGATATTTCTATATGAAGATTGGCAGGATGTTAATTGACAGATCACAAACTGCAGCAAAAGAAAGAAAGCCTTGGGGAAACATGGTCTAATATCTTCAAGAAATTAAAAGAAAATCTCCACTGAGAGTTTAAAATGGGGTTGCTGGAGTTTCTAATCTCTACAGCTGCTTTGACAATTTAATTCTCTTGGATATATGAGATCATTTATAATTTCAGCATGTAGTTCAATATAGGTTTGTAAGACTTAAAGTAGGGCAGCACATCTCCTGCTGGCACAAATTATCACAAGGGGGAAGAAAAACTGAATATGCAAAATGGGAACATTTGATTGTCTCATAGTTACAGTAGAAACTTCAATAAAACGCAGTTATTAAGATTCCTATGAAAATAAGATTCCAAAAAGATTTATATTTTACTATTTTTTTCCTACTTCCATTTGCGTCTCAACTGCTTCTTGAAACAGCTCAAGCACTTAAAAAAAACATCCAGCTATTTTTTAGCAATAAATTTGTTTTTTGGTGTCTGAAAAACGAGCCGTTTTGAAACCCTCCCAATTGTTGAGTCGCACTGCACCGTTACCGAGCAACCCCCGGTAGAGTTCCGCCCGTTACCGAGCAACCCCGGCAGAGTTCCAACCGTTACCGAGCAACCCCGGCAGAGTTCCGCCCGTTACCGAGCAACCAATGCTCCAGAATGTTTGGTCAGCTGGTTTTACCACTGGATGCGCTTCTACAATGACTGCTGGAAAAGACAAGTGTTTTCTTTTTGAATTACCATCTAGAAAACAACTTGCTGCATTCTTGTTAGTTGTGCAGGAGGCTCTATTTCTGCTTTTCAAAGTTGTATGGATGTACAATTGCGCATCCATTTTCACTTGCGAGTGTAAATGTTGAGTTGGGGCCTTGGCCAAGAGCAGCAGCGTATTTGGATTTAAAGAGACAGGACTCCCTAAAACAGCTCATTCTGAAAGAAGCTCAAACAAACTAAGAATCTCATTATCTAAGGATGATTTTGTGCAAACATGTTTTGTATAGGCCGTAGAACTCAAAGAAGCATATCCTGCATGTTTTTCTTTACTTTGTCACCTTCCATAAGATAAACTTCACACCAGAGAAGTTTCCTCCTCCTGTTGTCTTCATCTTTTGTTATTACGCCGGCTTGTTTTATTTTCAGAAGCCACTTTGCTCCTCTCATATAGCCGGATATGAGTCTGTGTTTGAACAGCAACCTATGTTACTGCATTTTATTGCATTTTATCTTGACAGCTCAGTCCTCACATGTTTTCCAGAGGCCCTCCAAAATAATATTTGTTGTTTGCCGGTTTCATAACGTGGTGACAGGCAGCGACATAAGCCAGCTTCTCAGAGGAATTTGACAGCCACTTTATTCCACTGGAAAGCGACATCCTGGCACACTCACAGCTTTCAGCTGGGTTTTGTTTTACTTCTTTCAAAGTTTTTATACATTAGATGATGAGCTGAGGTACTTCACATGTTTCTATTAACATATTAACAGATCTTATTAATGATAACTTTATTTTTAATCTTAAAATGTAATACAAGAGCGGAAAATATTGTCGGTTTAAGATTTAATCTTAACATACTGGCACAATGGCAACAGAAAACACAGGCAACTTGTGTTTATTTACTGTATTTCTTATTGGTTTATGACCTTTAAAGGATTTCTACATCCCATAAATTCAGTAGCATGCCTGCTGTGTGGTTAAAGTAGCACGGGACATTAACATTATGAGTTTATTATGTTTGGAAATGTTACATTCCCAATAATTCAGTTCATGTTTTTCTGAAGTTCCAGTTCAAATCAATGGCATCTCCAGGCACCAGTTCCAGTTGCTATAGCAGTCCAACTCATAAATTACTCAATAATAGGAATGTTTTTGAAAAGCTGAATATAATTAGAGATGTGTTATACAGATCAGAGGAGACCAAACCTTTTCCAAAAGAGGTCACATCTGTCAGGCTAAAATAAGTTGTGGGTCACCAAATATCTATTTTGTTATGAAAAATGTAAAAAGAAAAAAAAATTCTACTGTAAAAACAAACTAAATTCATTATATTTTAATAAAATCTAATGACCTGATTTCTATATGGAAAGAATCAGAAATTCATGTTTCTGGTGCTATGTTTTATTAAATGAAAATGAGAGCAAAAAATGAGGTTAACTTGAATATTTATATTATAATATAATAATATATATATAATAGTATAACATTATATATATAATATATATAAGATATTGAACATTTGAACACTATTTCAATTCGTCCACATTATTTTTTTTCCTTTAATTTGCTGTAATGGTATTACCATGAAGAGTCTGGTGAAATATATCTGTGCTTTTCTTAAATTGAGGACAAGGGCCAGACAGAATCATTCGAACGGCTGTAAATGGCCCCCAGGCCACACTTTGGACATCCCTCCCTACCATAAATTAATTACACAAAGATTGTTTTCAAGCCTTTATTTCTGCTAATAATGAAGATTTTTTTCCTCACATCTAATAAAAACACAACTTTTAAGATTGACATAATACATAAATCTTGACTTAATGAATATAATTATAAGACACTTTTAATCTGACTTAAGCATCTAAACAGAAAATATGTTATTTGTGCAAATCTAGCTGGCTAAAAATTGAGGAAACCCAGAATGTTAAATAAAGCTGTTGACTTTGAAGCAATTGTCTTTCCTAGCAGCCATATTACAGCAATAAACCCAGCTGACTAACCGTGCTGGCACTGGTTGCTAGGTAACGGCCAGAACTCCGCTGAAGTTGCTAGGTAACAGGCTGGGGTCACTAGGTGAATGTTTGTAACTTTGGCAGATTGTTTCACTTAAAACAGGGGAAACATTTTCTGACTGAAATAATCTGCCAATGTAACTAGAACTTTCAATATTAAATGATTATTAACCTAAAATAAGCTCCTATTTCTTGCTTAATACTTGTAAGTTATTTTTGCCTTATTTCAAGTATACTAAGATATTTGCACTAGAAATTGGACCAGAATTACTTGGTAAATTAAACCATATTGAGCATCTTTTCACATTGATTGTTTTTGTGATTTTGTGGTGTTGATTTAGAAATATTTGTAAGAAATCTACAGCTGTACATGTAATCCTAGCAACCATTTATATTAAATTAACTTGTTAGTGCAATAAAAACATTTACTTTCAGAAGGAGAAACCCATCAAAATTCAGGAGCTGAAATGTTTCACGTCAACACTGCATTTCGTATGCATGTCGTGTGTTGTCGCTGTGATGAAAAAAATGCTAATGCTAACCCGGTTGAAACTCCAACTCCTGTGGAGTTTGTGGCTACATTTTAGCAGGATTCCCGTCAGCCTGCCTACTGATAACTGCCTCCGACTTTTTTATCTTCCAGAAGTTTCAGGCAGCTTTGAGCCGACAACATCCATCACATATATCGTAAAGGAGCCATATGAGGCGAGCAAGAACAGCAGCTCTCTGCACTCATCCATCTACTCGGATATCACACTGAGAGGAGAAGACGTCTCCCTGAGCTTTAGGACCAGTCAAAGCCCCGCGCCGCTGCTCTATGTCAGCTCTTTTTACAGGCAATACTTGATCCTGCTCATCAATAAACATGGTGAGGACTTTTGTCAAAGATTTTCAGTTCTTATAACTTATAGCCCTTTTGTTCGTTCAGCTACTTTTCTCTGTTGTATGGATTTGCTCTGTCTAAAGCCATTTCGACACGCATACATCAGTTCAGAAAGGTTTAAGAAATGTTTGGAGGAATATTCAAATATTAGCAGCAATCACTCAAACTTTCCTTTGGTTTATTCTTTTCACACATGAAAAGTATTTTCTGTATTTTCTGAAAGAACAGCAGTTGTTACAATCTGGAAGCACAGTAGCTTCTCTTACTGATACATTTATGTAAAGGATGGTGGGATTTTTACAGAAGATTAGAGCCAGTGAAAAAAGAAATCCTCAAAATTTTGGCTTTTATTTCGGAGGTCTAAAGTCAGAATTTTGAGGGGAAAAAAACTCTGAATTTTCTGAAAAAAGTCAGTATTCTTATATTAAAGTCTGAATTATGACATTCACTTCATAAATTTGAGAAAAAAAAGTCAGAATTTTGAGATAAGCCTCAGAATTCTGATATTAAAGTCAGAATGTTGAGATTCAATCAAAGTTTTTCTGAGAAAAGAAGTCAGAAATTTAAGGTGTTTTGAGTTAATGAGTTGATTACTTGGTGACACCGAGAGTTTTCATATTTAACTTTTTCACAATATTAAAATTTTACGAGACAATGAATTTAAGATTCTCTTAATTTCAGGTTTTTCTGAGAAAAATGAAAGAATTCTGGAATAAAAACTAATTCTGAGGGAAAAAAAAGTCAGAATATTGAGAAAAAAGTCAAAATTTTGACATTAAAGGTAAACTCATGAATCTTATCAGGTGTTTTGAGTTAATTAGTTGATTACCTGGTGACACCGTGAGTTTCCATATTTTATTTGTTCTCAATTTTCAAATTTTCCAAGACCCTAAATTTAAGGTTTTCTTAATCTTCACAATTACAGCAGACATATACTTTAAATACTTCACTCTGTGTTTAATGAAACTATGAGTTTGGCATTTTGACCAAAATATTGAACATTTTCCTGAATATTAAACTTATTTTAGATGTGCCTGTGTAGTTATAGTTCCTTTTTCAGGATAGAAAAGGTAGATTTGCTTGTTGTAATTTTTATTTTGTGCATTTACCTTTAAGTCTCCATCGACCTTTTTTGTTTGCTTGTTTGTTTGTTTTTTTGTAGATGAGTTGGAAGTGAGGTACAAGTTGCACAGCAACAGAGACGAGGAAGTGTTGAGCAGCCGAGTCATGAACTTAGCTGACGGCCGTCTGCACACTGTGACCATCAGGCGGCAGGCAGACACTGTGGCAATGCAGGTAAAGACACACACACACACACACACCCCTGTACACGCCCGCTCACACACACACACACACCTTCCCATCTACCTGACAGGCCAGAGCTGTTTTTAGATTCGTTGACAAGCCAAGCTGTTGCCGGTAGCGACGGGCATGACAAAGATTCCCTTTAATATTTCAAAATGTATTTATATTTATATCCAATTTCAAACTAATCAATTTACAGGTTGACTTCACGCAGAAGAAGTGTTGTGTTTAAGTCATTTTATTTGATGAATGTGTGTTAACTTCATGTCCTAATTTAATACAAACAGAATATTAGAGGTACAAAATAAAATAAAGATGTTAATAATTAATTCATTTAGCTATTATTTTGATTGATTGCAGAATGTGCTACAAATGCACGGATCCAATATTAATATCTGTTGTTGGCTCCCGTATTAGAAATCTAGATTGGGTATCAGTGGCAATGTGGGGCAATTAATCAATTAATCACATGATATATTAAAATGAGTTCAATAATTTTCAATTCTAATGATCTGATATTTTTTGAAGTGCAGTTTTGTTTCCATTTTATTTATTTTTTTGGTTGTTTTTTGTTTATAATTAAAATATCCTCCAGTGTTTAGAGTTCTGTACAAAATCAAAGTTTAGCTTTATGAGGGCAAACTTGCAATATTATCCCATTATCAACATGTTACATGAAAATGGTCTCAAAACAACGATATTATCATTTATCGCAATAATTACAGGAGCAATTTATAGTAAAATTTATTGTGATAGGCCTATTTGCACTGCATTGTGTTTGCAAATATTAAAATCTTAATGAAATCCATTAAAGTGTCTTGTTGTACTGTGACAAACTAAAAAAACAAAAATAAGATAAAGTCGTATGAAAACTTTTGCAAAGTGCTTTAATTACTTTCCTCATTTAATCCTTCTTAATGGATAATAAAGGATCCTTTCTGAGCAGATTGTTATTGCTTTTAGATTTTGTTTCTAATCAATAATCTTTCAGATCGATCAGAATGCCAGAGAGGAATTCAACGTGACGGCTGACAGGGAGTTTAACGTTAAATCGATCATTCTGGGGAGAGTTCCAGGTAAATAAAGTTTTTTATCCAGCTCAACACC
This sequence comes from Xiphophorus hellerii, assembly GCF_003331165.1. Lineage (NCBI taxonomy): Eukaryota > Metazoa > Chordata > Actinopteri > Cyprinodontiformes > Poeciliidae > Xiphophorus > Xiphophorus hellerii. The sequence goes on along the minus strand of NC_045680.1, from coordinate 1,095,348 downwards.
AAGCAGTAAAACGTTTTCAGGGTTTCAGATGTTTTCTGTTTGTGATGAACTGAAACACCAGGAAATGTTCAGAGGATTGGAGTCAACAGAAAATAAATCAGTAAATCTCAGCTCAAAGTGAACTGTTCAGTTTCACTTTCAGCTCCATTTCTGCCAAAGTGACTGACCTGATTCTGCTCAACGATCAGCCACTGATTAGTAACTGATCAGTGACTGATCTTTAAGCAGAATCATCTGAAACTGTCCAAAAAACTAACCTGAAGGCCGAAGGGGAAACGTTACCGCTCAGAAGTCTGACTTCATTCTTTAAAGATCAAAAGTCAGGATTCAGAGAAAAAGTCTAAATTCTGATAAGAAAAAAAAAAGTCAGAATGAGATTAAAATCAAAATTCTGGGGAGAAAATTTTAAATTTGGAGAAAAAGTAAAAATTAAAAGAAGTCAGATTTCTGAAATTAGTAATAATTCTGAAAAAGTCTGATGTCGAAGAAAAAAAGTAAAATTCCTGAAAGAAAAAAAATCTGAATTTCGAGACTAAATTCCAAATTCTGAGAAAAATGTCAGAATTTTGAGAAAAGTATTGAACTCTGAGGAAAAAAGGCAAAAAAAATATTAATATAAAAGTCATAATCTTGAAAATGTCAAAATTTTATGAAAAAGTCTGAAGTCTGAGAAAAAAAATCAGAAATCTGCGATAAAACTCAGAATTCTGAGGAAAATGTCAGAAGCCTAAGGAAAAAAGTGAGTTCTGAAAAAAAGTTAGAATTTGAAGATTAAATTTGAATACCTTTTTTTCAGTGATCTTAATCGTCGTCTGTATTTACGTGATTGTTTTCCATATTTCTTCTGTTATCATGCAGCAGGTAACATAATATTTTACTAGATTCTTTAACATGGTGATACAAGCACCAGATTTGGCTTAGATGGTCCTTAGATGTTCCTCTTTTGAAAAACCACTTAAAATTCAAGATGGCTGCCTATTTTCAAGATGGCCGCCATATCAGGGATAGAATTATTACATCTTGCCATAAATACGCACTTCCACAGCATAGTTGATTCTGGCATCAAACTGTATATTTTTGACCATGAAATCAAATCTGTGAGTCTAAACTCTCTCACAAACTTAATTTGACCTTATTTTGATTTATTCCAGCTTTCTGCTCCACTATAGGACAAAAGGATATTTCCACCGTTTATTATAGAGCAAATTGGAGCAACAACTAAACAAGAAATATTGAAAGTAAACCAGAAATAAATATGATTTTATAACCTGATCAATCATCTCTGCAGGAGCTGCTAACAGCAATAAAACCTACAGATTGGATGTGGGGGATTACTTCCTGCCACTCATCTGCAATTTAAAACCCTAAACCTGATTAAGCAAGCAGCTGATAAAATGCTCGCTCCAGCCAGGTTATGCTGCCGTGTCATATTTATGTATGGAATATTTTTCCCCCTCTGGTTATAAGTTAGCTTGCTGGCAGCGTTGTGCTGCGTAATCAGCAGGAATAAATGTGTTTGATTCTGATATTTATATCTGCAGAAGCTGCTGGAGTTAATGTTCAGCACCTGTTTTCCAATTAAAAATTTAACATTCTGTTACCAGATACATAATATTTCAATCTATTTATCTGATTATTTTTAACAAAATTAAACTTGGTGACATTTTTATCTCCTTCACTTAAAGCCACAAACTTCTTTTTTTTCCTCTTTAGATCCACAGCAGCAGAAAAGATGAGAATACGTTTTCTTCTTCTGATTAATGCGCTGAACTTAGTTCATCATCGTGATTTCATTATTCCTTTTGTGTTTCCTAAAGTATTAATATTACAGATAAGACAAGCTGTCACCTTTTAGTATTTATGGCCGAGCCGTTCTGCAATAAAGCATAACCTGGCTTCTGCTGTTTAGCCTCGTGAATAATGACTCCCCCGTTTAACAGTCGAAGCAGTTTTACAACTTTTGACAGGAAATCAGTTAAAAGATTAATGGATCGGCCTCCGCGACTAGATTTTACTTTATTGTCTTAATATACCAAATCTACATTTTTAATTGAAAATTAGTAACTTTTCATCAGCTAATTGCTGAAATTATATATTAATTTCCCCCATGACTTTGTACATAGTTGCAGATTTTGCTAATAAATCATGATTTTGTCCTAAAAAAACTGATTAATAATATGTTTTTCTGGCCATTTAAGTGAAATCAGTTAAAATGTTCTTACACTGCAAAAACACAAAATCTTAACAAGTATTTTTATGCTAGTTTCTAGTGCAGATATGTTAGAACATTTGAAATAAGACAAACCTAACTGAAAAGTAACTTTTTAGATGTAGGAGTTTGTTTTAAATAAATAATTCATTAATATTAATTTAACTAACGTTCTAGTTCAACTAAAATGTCTTTAGACAGACAGACAGAGCCATTGTAGATTTAAAAAAAATAATAATAAATTTCCACCAACAAACAGACATTTTCTAGAAAAAACATGGACATTTCTGAGTTTGAAAGTCAAACATTTGTTAGAAAAAATTCTGAAGTTTTAAGATTATTTTCAGAAACTTGAGGGGAAAAACATGAACATTTAGAGTTTGAAAATTTGCTAGAAAAAAAGCAAGAATTCTGAGATTATTCTCAGAAATTTTCTAGAACAAACTTGGGAATTTTTGAGTTTGAAAAGTTGAAAATGTTCAAAGTTTCTGTTTTTTTCTAACAATGTTTTTGACTTTTAAAACTCAGACATTTCCTTTTTTTTCTGGTGATTTTGTGATGGAAATTTACTCCAGTGCCCATAAACCAGTTTAAACTAACAATGGCTAAGAATAATTTTTTTGTTCACATTTACTGTTGATAAATCCTGCAGTAAAAAGTTACATGGTGGACGCTGGACGTTTTATTTTATTGTTATTTTGTTGGCTATGACATCATTTTTGTTGCAAACATTCAGCACTAAAAAACAACACGTTTTCTTTTTTGTTAGTTTTGCTTTACACCATCTGGTAATAAAAGCATAATTATTGAGGCCATTTATTAGCGATTAGCTCAGGAGAACTAACAGTGAGCTCTATTGTTTCTGTATTTTAATGCTGTCATTTGTTTTTGCTCAGAGTCTGAAGGCCTGAGCGCGGATCTCGCCGGCTTGGCGTCCGCCGGTTTCACCGGTTGTCTGTCGGCCGTTCGCTGCGGCTCCATCTGTCCTCTGAAAGCTGCTCTGCTGCGACCCGACGGCCGCGTTTCTGTCGCCGGCGCCGTCGTCGGGTCGAGCTGCGCCGCGCCGGCTCAGGCCGATTCCTACGCAGCAGAAACGACACATTCGCTATCAGGTAAAAACAGTACGACAGCAGCGTTTCCTGGTCTGCTGTGTTTTTAAAATTATACTTATGGAGATCCATTAGGATTTAAGTTTTTTATGGCTCATTTAGCATTCATCTCCGTAAGCAGGCAGAGAGTCGGCACAGCGACAGATGAGTCATCAAGCAGCTCTGGGGAAATCTCTTCAGCCTTTTGGAAATACCTTTATGCAGGAACTACTTTCACTCCTCCTGTTTTAAAGCGGATTTACATTTAGGCTGCTTTCACACCCGCCATGTTTAATCCAAATTAATCAAACTCTGGTTTATCTTGGTTCATTTGTTGAGGTGTGAAAGTGCAATTAATCCCAAAAAAAGAAAATACCAATTAACACCGTCATCAGCATAAAAGAATGTCAAAATCCAAAAAATAAACAAGGTGAATGTAATTTTCAGGCCTGTTCACTGCAAAAACACCAAATTTTACCGAGTTATTCTGGTCGAGTTTCTTGTACAATATTTGAAATGAGACAAAACAGAGCTTCTTTTCAATCAATAATTCCTTAATATTAATTTGTTTTAAAAGTTCTAGTTCCACTTCCAGCTTTTAGAAAAAAATTCTAAGCTTGAAAAGTCAGACATTTGTTAGAAGAAACTTGGACATTTTTTTACTTTTGAACTCAAAAAGTTTCAAGTTTTTTTTCTAGACAATTTCTGCGATTAATCTAAAAAAATTTAAAATGGAACTTTTTTGGTTTTTTATCTATAGTGGCCCTAATACGCCGTCACAGAAATAATCCGGCAGTGAAACTAGAACTTTTTTTTGTCAATTTTAAGAATTATTGAGTTAAAAAGAAGCTCCTGTATCTTCCTCCGAAGTTATTTGGTAAGGTTTTGTGTTTTTAGCAGTGTGTGCTCAGTGTCTTCTTCAGTGGTTTACATGTCATTTTCTTCAGTGGTTCTTGGTGCAGCGCCCCCACAGGCGAGCAGGTGAACAGGTTTTTCATTAGTTTGGTTTGTTTAACACATTGCAGTGTGAAATTGAACCACAGCAGCTGAAAATGTAACAAATGTTACAATTTTGGTCCCAAATTGAACCAAATCCACCAGACTACTAAGTGTGAAAACACACTAAATCTTTATTTCTAGGTATTTTGATCTCCTTTCTTTTGTTTTGTTGGCTTCTTAATATTAAATGTTTTTATTTTTTCTGTAGACCAGCCTCACTCTGTGGATCCTGGCCAGCCTTTAGTCAACACCATTCGGAGTGATTCAGCTCTAGTTGGAGGTAAAACAGTCAGATCTGTAATGACAACAGTTCATCTCAAATATTTCTTTGTATTTTTTTTTTTTTTAGCAGATTTGAAACATTTTCTGATGCTCCCATCCGAAAAGCTTTTTGTCATGCATGAGCTTCCCTAAAAAATGTCAATTAGAAACCTGATGGTTGGTCAGAAAAGCTGAAATCTGTCTGGGGAAATCAAACTTCTCCACTGCAATTATGTCCACCATTAATGTGATGCTGAGACATTTTCAAGCCGGAGAGAGTAACCTTCAGCTTGGTGCACAAACCCAATTACTTCCACAAATCCTTCTTAATAAATTAGAATACCACCAATAATCTAATAGTGAAACTCTGTCTTACAGATTCCTGAGATAATATGGATTACTATTGGTCACAACTAATCAAAATCAAAATTTGTGATTTAAATATTTTAAAATACCAATTTAAAGTTTTCAAGACAAAAATCTTAAGCTCTACATAAGTTTCTGAGTTTTTTTCTATCAAATTTTTTACTTTTCAAACACAAAATTTTTGTTGTTTTTTTTTTTCTAGAAAGGTTCTGAGCTTAATCACATTTCTGAGTTTTTACGTCTCCCTTTTATAAAATCTACAATGCGCAGTTGTACATGCAGAACTAAATCTTTTTATTACTTCTGTATTTTTTTCTAATACAATATTTTCATTTTCTGATAATCCAAATTTCTGTTTTCTGGTCATAACACCCAACAGAAAAAAGCACTAAAAATATAAATAGCGTTATTAATTTATATATGCTTGAGTTTCATTCTTTTCTCTTCTGACTTAAATATTGAAATATTTATTTTTTTAAATGTATTTAGCAGGATGCTATTGTCTTCATGCCTCTGTGTGTTTTGTGGTTCTCAGGTGTGATTGCAGTGGTCATATTTATCGTGGCGTGCGCGGCAGCCATCTTGGCTCGGTTCATCTGCATCAGGAAGGAGACGTATCGGAACCAGGAAGTGAAAGCGGCGCAGCCCGGTGACGGCCGCGCGTTCCCGTTCAGCGGCCAGCCAGACTCTCTGAGCGTTCAAAGTGAAAACCAGAAGGAGTTTTTCATTTAGCACAAAATAACCTCGAAGGACTGAGCTGGATAAATTACCAAACAGTGCTTTACCCATTCTTCCCCTTTTGTTTTATTTATTTTCATGTATTTATTTTTGTAAATACGGACTGGCCGAGATATTGGACTCAATTTAAAGAGTTAAATATTTGAACTTGTACAGTTGGTAGTGATTTGTGTGCTTATTTAGATCCATTTCGGAAGTTTTCTATCAAATTGAAAGACAACAATAAACACTGCACTGTAAAAACACACACAAAAAAACACCGTTACCTAGCAACCCCAGCCAAGTCCAGGCCGTTACCTAGCAACCCAGTTCTAGTTCCACTGTAAGATTATTTCACATGGAAAAATGTCTTGATATAAATGAAATAATCTGCAAGTGAAAATGTAACTTTTTCATCAATATTAGCTTGCAATTAACTTTTTAGCTTGCTTTAAGTCAATAATTAATTAATATTGATGAAAAACATCTAGTTCATTGGAAGATTATTTCACTTATAACATTAGAAACATTTATTTTTACAAGTGAAATAATCCACCTGAAAATAATCAGTAAATAAACTACTAAAAATCACACAGAAATATTTTAATAATTAAGGAACAAGCAAACAAAAACATGAAATTTTGCTACTTAAAAGTTCAGATTATTTCACTTGTAACAAGATACTTTTTCTATGTTGTAAGTTAATTTATCTGCCAATGAAACTAGTACGTTTTCATCAATATTAAGGAATTATTGACTTAAAACAAGCCTCTATTTCTTTCTGAAAAGTTACTTTTACGTTTGTCTTATTTAAATGTGCTAAAGTATTTTCACTAGAAACTAGACCAAAATTATTTGGTAAGATTTTGTGTTTTTGCAGTGTGCAGTGAAAACTTTTGAGCTTGGGGAGATTCATAAAAAGTTTTCTAAGACGAGTCTGGTAAATCTGAGACGCCAGAACCAAAAAAAGATGTGGAGATGAAAGTATGGATTATGCCAGGTTTACATGGAACAACCCAGCCAAAGCACGTTCTCAGAATCAAATAAAATCCATCTGTTACAGGTAAGAATTGTTCCAAAATGTGCTGTATCATATGAATACCAAATTAAAGTCAGTCTAAAACTTTATCGTTGAGTTGCTTGGAAAGCTTCTCTTTGCTCTTCTCTCTACTTTGTGATGAAAAACTTAAGGAATTTCTTTTTTCAGCTCTGGGTTTTAATGCGCCACCTGCAGCGATCAGCCAACATCAGAACGCTTTCAGAAGCAGCATGGACCATAAAACATAACTCTCTTTCACCTTTTTCGCTTTGTAGACACTTCATGGTTTTTGCTGAGGTCCTTATCCATCTCTGCCTAATGGAGGATTTGAGACACTCCAGTTAACTTTTAGACTCCATATTGTGCAAAGCTCTCAGTTGAAGTAAGGGATTTTTATAATGTGAGCTTATAAAGCATTTCTATTTTATTTTTATCCTCTGTGCTCTTTTAAAAGAAATGACCTACCATTTCAACTCTAAAAATTTGCTGTCTTGTTTAGCAGTTTTTCTTCTACTAGAGCAGGGGTGTCAAACTCCAGTCCTCAAGGGCCGCTGTCCTGCAACTTTTAAATGTGCCTCTGCTGCACCACACCTGAATATAATAATTAGGTCATTAGCAAGGCTCTGGAGAACTTATCTACACAAGGAGGGGGCAATTAAGCCATTTCATTCCAGTGTTTTGTACCTGTGGCACATCTAAAAACTGCAGGACACCGGCCCTTTAGGACTGGAGTTTGACACCTGTGTACTAGAGTAACAAAAAGTAAAATAAAAATGCTCTCGCCTGGGAAGACACCTGGAAGAAATTCTTCTTTCCTTTCAGCAGCAACATAAATGTGATGCTAATTCAAGATTATTCTGCAAAGTGATCAGATCCATAATAATTTCATAGAATCAAGGTACAATTATTGAAGTAATTATAAGTTTTTACGTGTTTCCTGGGTTAACAGGAAAATTACAACTTATGTAGGCCAACATGTTGAACTAGTCGTGGTTTGAAATGCAGTTAAAATGTCTGGAAATGTTGAAACTTTGACAATTCAGTCAGTATTTAAACACAAATAATGTACACAATTTATTTTAGAAAAAATGTTAGGCGCTCAGCTTGGCTTGCTAGGTGATGGGCGGAGTTCTGTTGGGGTTGCTAGGTGATGGGCAGAGTTCTGTTGGGGTTGCTAGGTGATGGGCGGAGTTCTGTTGGGGTTGCTAGGTAACGGATAATTCCGGAGGTTTTTGTAGCTGCTCAAAAAGAACAAAACATTTACCTATAAAATAAAACAGCTGGGTGTTTTTGTTTTTCTTAAGCACTTGAACTGTTTGTAGAGGAAAGTGGAAGAACAAATATGTCAAAAATGTAAATTTTGCAAAATCGGTCCCCTTTAAACGACAGGTTTTCTCTGTAAGAATTACTTCACACCCATGAGTCCTGTAAGAAGTTGTGTAAAAATAAATCAGTATGAAATAGGTCATGACATCTGCCAGGAGCTACGCTTCCTCTTCCTGCCGTCTAAACTCGTGGGTTCATGTTGGACTCTAAGGGCTCCTGAAAGATCGTCCTGTTGAAACGTGGCTCAGATTTAACGCCCTCTCTTCCTGCATGTTCTCTCTCCCGTTGTTTATTGTGTCTCTTGTCATTAGCATGCAGCAGCTCTCCCTGCAGACCTGTTTAGATGCAGCAGAAAGCTGTGAACAGAGGGTCTCCAGGTATTTTCTGTTCTCAGAGGGAGTAATTCAGCTCCTCATGGTCGGCTCTGTGGGGGAAAAACAGAACAGTAAAATAACCTGAGGGGAATTTTTACAGGAACAAGAATAATGATTTTTTTAAAACAATTTGTTGTTCTAGCTATAATTATCTCCAAATTTATTTGGAAATGTTTCTTTAAGTTTACACTGTATTCTATTAATCGTTTATTGTTATATTTCTAAAATGTTTGTCACCTTTGTTGAATATAAAGCTGCAACCTTCACACACTTGACCAAAATTTGTTGTTTCTAACTTCATTTTCAAAAAGGTAAAATGTCTGAAAAGCTAGTTATTATTGAAATATTTGTCTTTTTTTATCAGTTTCTAACCCTGAGCTTGACTTGTTTTTTGAAAGAAATGAATAATTTTGTAGGAAATTCTGACAAACTTGCTCAGCTACAATTTTCATGTCTCATTAAAAGTGTTTTTGTTTTCACATGCAGAATAAATGAAATAATTCAATTATACTCATCTGAGGTGAAATTTTGAGATAAACAGATGGTTACATGGAGTCCATCACTTTGCTTTCGGTTGAAAATATTGAAAATCTGTTTTTCCAATTTATTTTGTTCTGTTTTGTTTTAATTAAATTTCACTCAAAACCTTCCAATCATATTTCCTGATCACTCAGAGTTTAACCAGCCATCCTGCTTTAACTATTCCACATCAATACTACAGCATGCTGATGTGATTTACATCATATCTCAGCATCAGTTGTCCACTTCCTGCATAATGTAATATATGAGCAAATCCAGCTCGCTGGAATGATAATTAAATTAATGCCTACTTAAGGTTGGTGTCAAGTGTGCTGAATAAATGTGCTAAATGTTCTCCATCATGTGTGAATGGAGCTGATTAATGCCTATTCATTGCAAATGAAAAAGCAGCCATAAGTGGTAAAAGAAGAGGCGTTGCTGCTGCACGGTGAAGGTGGGTAGGATAATTATGAGGAACCGAATCCTGATTAGTGATCTGATGAGACTGCAGCAGTGCGGGCAGCAGTGCTGCCGCTGCCTGATTACAAACGACATCGCAGACCTCTGTTGTCAGATTCTATCCGTCATAATTGTTATGGAAAATTAGTCTGGAAGAGAACTTTGGCTCTTTCTGCTGTGTCTTCACAAAACAGTCGGTTTGTTTACAACCCAGCCGAACTGGAAAAGCAGAAGCTTTTTCTTGTTTTTGTTGTTTTTGTTCTACAAGGTTTTTTGTTTTTATTAAAACCAATTATTATTTTCCATCCTTCATATTTCTGCATTAATTTGTATTGGTTTATCACACAGAATTCATATATATTGCAACACGGAAGAATGTGGAGAAGTTTAAGTTGTATTAGTTTACAATCTATAATCTGTCTCAGGCTTTTACCGAGCAATTTTTTTGTGTAGTTAATGGGAGCCTATTATGAAAAATTCACATTTTGAATATTTTTATACTTCAGTTTTGTTTATAATGTTTTAAAAACACCCAGCTGTGTTTTGGCTATAAGTTAATGTTTTTCTGGTGTCTGGAAAATGAGCCGTTTCAATATTTTCTGGAGTGTAACGCTGCAAATCAGCCATTACCTAGCAACCGCAGTGAAGCCCAACTTGTTACCTAGCAACCGCAGTGAAACCCAGCCCGTTGCCAAGCAACCGAAGCCGAGTTCCTGCATATTCGGTCATCTGGTTTATCGCTGTATGTAACAAGTTTTTTGCTGTTGACTTTCCATCCAGAAACCACTTGCTGCGTTCTTGTTGGTTGTGCAGGAGGCTCTACTTCTGCTTTGCAAAGATGTACGGTTGTATAATTGCGCATCGGTTTGTAGCCATTTTCACGTACAAGAGTAAACGTTGAGTTTGGGTTTGTGGCCAGAAGCACCTTATTCAGATTTAAGGGGACGAGACGCCCTGAAACAGTCTAAAATCTAACTGTCCAAGAATGATTTTGTGCAAAAAAATGTAACAAACATGTTTTGTTTAGCTCAGAGATTTATCCTAACCTGTTCAAGGAAGTATAATAGGTGAATAAAACTTAATTTTAAATCCATTCTAATAACTCAAAACCACTGTGTTTATATTAACATCTCTAAAACTGTTCTTATCTAAAAGATGCCTTTGGCTGTCATTTCATTACTGACTGATCTAAAAGGTTGTAGCTTTGCCTCAAACCTGCTAAGATTGATTGTCTTCCAATAATTATCATGCGAAACTCCTTCTGCCTTGCAGCTTACATACTCCCCTAACCGATTTATTCAGGGCATGTGAAATTTCATCATTTTCTTGTTAACAGAAAAGTTAATCAGTTTTCTGATTACATCTTCAGCTGCATTTTGCATACTAAGCTGCATATCAGTGATCTGGTGCATGCATAGCTTCAAAACAGCTTGTGTTTTATTAACATCCTGCATGAAAACAGAAAGAAATCATTTTTCACCTCCAGTTTCAAGAGTTTCGATGGAAACTTGATGCAGCTTACAGAGAAACTGCATAAAACCAATAAAAGAAATGGTTTAATAAGTGTACTTTACATTGTATTTAGTATCAGAGTTAATCACTTCTGCACAGCAAACTATCAAATTGTACCAATAATAAATAATAACCAATAAGATGCTGCTTATTATTTGCCAGTTCTACAACTAATTAAAACATCATGTAGTTCCTCCTGTCTTTAAAAAACATGTCAATGTGTACAAAAACACAGAAAATATTCCACACTGTCTTCATTCCTCATAAAAAATAAAACTAAAGAGAACAAAATGTTTAAGAACTAAATGCAACCTTGCTGACTCCATTAGCTTTCTGAGGCCTTGAAAGCCGAGGCGGCTCATCAAGGAAAGCAAACAGTCACGCTGCTCAGAATGCAGGAAATTTAAAATTAATCTCAAGTTTTCTATTTTTTTAACAGCTATTTAAGTAAAATGAATCAAATTCATAAATAATCTCATAATTGTTGCTAAATCTAAAATGTTTTGTACTCAGTTGATGCAGAAAAAATGGAAAAAGTGATAAACATTGTACAAGTCTTAATCACTAAACTGTTAACAGTTTTAATGCTGTTACTATTCTAAACTAGAAGGTAAGTAAATGTAATTCTTAACCAAACTAAATGACATCTATAAAAACATATTGTAAAAGAATAAACAAAGTTATACATATAAAAAATACATTTAAAACAAGACGAACAGTAGTAAAGTTTTGTTAAACTGAAATAAGACTAAATTAACTTACAAGTAACTTTTCATCGAGATGTAGGAGTTTGTTTTAAATCAATAATTCCTTAATATTGATTTTAAAAAGTACAAGTTCCACTAACAGATTAGTTCACAATTGACAGGCACTTTGCACCGTTACCTAGCAACCCCAGCCAAGCTCAGCCCGACACCTAGCAACCCTGTTTTCTATCCACTAGTAGATTATTTCACTTATAACACAGGAAAAAGCTAAATAATCTGCCAATTAAACAATATTTTCATCATGGAATTATTTACTTAAAACAAACTTTTCAGTAAATTTTGTTTTATTTCAATTGTACTGAAATATTTGGACTAGAAACTAGACCAAAAAAGAGTTTGTGTTTTTGCAGTGAGATTATTTTACTGTTTTTCCTCTGTCTCTTTGTGAGAATTTCATATTTGTTGTCAGTTTTCTGAGTTTAAGTGTAGATTTTCACTCCAACATTTTCATTATGAACTCTGCCTCTTTAGCGTCACAGATAAATGGCAACATCAACACACCGTCCACAAAAAAATGATCTATTTGGTCTGTTCTGCCAAGTCCCTCATCCAGACATTGATCACAGCTCCACTGATTATATCTTCAGATGCATTATGCAGAAGAAGCTCCATAAATAAAAGCGAATTGGCCGACACAAATCTGCACAGCGCTCATGTTTTATTGATATTTTGCATGCAGATGGCGTTCAGCCCTCGGACCGCTCACCACCTCAGCTCATCTCTCAGGGTGTCACCAGGACCTCAGACTCACCTCTTCAATCTCAACTTGTTTTGACAAATAATAGACGCTGGATTGGCTGTAGCAACATGCACTGCATGTGTGAGAGCGCCAAGCTGCTGTTCTGTGATAAAACAAAAAGTTCAAACAGAAACAGAAGGAAATTTAAATCTGTTTGTCGCTTACATAATGTAAAAGTAGCATCTAATCCGTTGCAATAAACAATAAACCAATTAATCGTATGATAAATTAAAACTGACTCATTAAATTCCACTTGCATAAGTTATTGTTTTTCTTTGTTTCTACCAAAAACTGGATGATAAAAGTCTTCAGTCTGGTCCTTTAGTTTCAACTAAACCTTGTTTTGAAGGACAATTTTTTTATAGTGACTTCATAATTTATTTGTTGTTTTGTTTATTTATTTTGTGTATTTAAAATGTCTTCCAGTTCCAGTGTGAAATGTTCTTTTGAATTTAAAGTTAATTGATATTCTAGAAGGTTTTTGAAACGGCTCTTTTTCCAAACACCAAAAAACATTAATTTATTAATGAAAGAGCGTTTGGGCTTTTTGTAGAAGCAGTGGAAACCAAAATGGAAGTGTAAAAATGTACAAAAGTGAATTTTGCATAATGTCCCCTTTCAACAAATAGATGGAACTGTTTTGTTGATTCGATTCGGCTTCTGGGTTCAACAACTTGAGTCAATCGTTGTCCGTCTGTCTGGCCTTCTCTGCTACCTCATTCTGACAAACACACAAGTCAGGATTGTTTTGTATTATTTTGTTTTGGTCTGCATCCTTGAGGCAGCATTATGAAAAGTAGATTCTGTTATTTTTACAAAAACATGTTTGTTTACATTTTTCAGTGAGGGAGTTTTCCAGGGCGAAATGATGAGAACCAGCTGGAAACAAACACCAAGAACTCAGAGAGCATTAAAATATTCTGACAACAAACAAACAGTACAAGGTTATATTCAGTGTTTTAACTGTACCAAAATATTCATATTTTGAATATGAATCCATATGTTAGAGGTGAGATTTTGTGCATTTCTGAACGGTACAAAGTTAAAAAACAAACACTTAGCCAAAGTAGAGCATTGAGGAGAAGTCACATACTCATATTTTCATGACATTATATTAAAAGTCAACAGTAAAAATTATTATCTGAGAATATTTCCCAAAGCTATTGGCAATAACAGCGATGCAACGTAATTACAGAGAGCCTTAACATCTTTTCTGACATTCAGGTCGCAAGAAGAAAAAAACTACTTACAATCAAAACGTCATTTAAAACCAGCTGATGGCAAAGTTTATATCAAAAAAAGCAGAAAGTCTGGAGTGGAATAATTTGAATCACCAGTGACTTAAAAGTAATCAGCATATCAATGCATCGGCTGAGGTTAGTCACATACAGTGGCAGCGTTTCCATTACAAATGTCTGCAAAACTTTGCCGATATTCAGCTGATGCCAAAAAAACACAATTTAGTAATTGTGGTGTTTCTATTAAATACGAAACGTAATTAAAATCACACATGAATAAAATCGTTATCAGATCCTCCGACCACTTCCTGTCATCGTCTTCTTTGTCGTTTCCGCCAGTAGCAACATCCGGCTGTTGATCATGCTATGCGAAAAATTGTTTCAGTGAAATGAAAACTACCTTATCCTAACACCAAAACTATTTATTGGAAATCGAGAGTTGTTTTTTTTATTTGCCGTGCTTCCATTAAGTGAATTTATTTTCTAAATGTTAGATGCTTTTTAAAAAAAAATACTTTTTAATATTTATTACCTTTTGTCATATTACAACCACTAAGTAAAATCTATTTATAAAAAAATTCTAACTTTTTGATTCGAGCAGATTTATTAAATAACAAAATAACCTGTTTTATTTATATACTGACATAAAACTCTGCCGTTAGTTTACACATAATTCTCTTTTAGTTTACTATAAAGTAAACTAACAGAGTTTAGCTGAATAATAAATGACAGCATTTATCATTTTGTTGATAAATACTTTCTGCTTATTATACACTTTAATAAATTAGAACTCTTAGGCATTCGATTTTGGTTACATCTGTTATTTTTGTTAATTTTTTGACTTCTCTCAGATTTACAACCAAAATAAATGTGCTAAGCTAGCGCTAGCGGGAGAAATGGCTCATAGTCTATTACCAATGACAAACAAATCCTGCAACCCTAAAATCAGATGTTTTGTGAAGAAGGAAGTTGCGCTCAGTCTTCTTCAAAGGGTTTTGTGTTGTTTCCTTTATTAGTTCTTGGTGCAGCGCCCCCACAGGCCAGGAGGGGAACAAGTTTTTCAAAGGGTTTGCTTTGTTTGACACAGTGCAGCTGAAAATGTAACAAATGTTGCAATTTTGGTCCCCAATGGAACCGAGTCTACCAGACTATCAGGTATGAAAACATAATAACTGAAACCTCTTTGCTCTCAGTTGAAAATAAGGGTTGTTTGTTTTTTACAGTGTGTTTTGTTCCCTTCAGGGTTACATCAACTCTTAGTTTAAATTCTAGACAGGTGGACTCTGCTTGCTAAAAACTCAACCTCTAACTGCATTTGGTTGCTCTGACTTTTACGCAAATCTGAAACTTCGGTTTTACTTTATAAATTGGGACAATGTGATGATTTTGTGGGAAGTTTTAGGTTGGATGTGAGGCAGTGGAAAACAATTCATTCTGAAAAATAAGAAATGCAAATTCACCCAAAATCAGAGCGGTATTTAAACCAGGACAACCTGACAGAAAAGGAATAGTAAGCACAATTTTGTAAAAAAAAAAATTCTTAGTTCAGCATCAGTAAAAAAGAAAAAGCTTTTCTTGTCTCTTTTCTTTTGTGTTTGACTTGAGATGACAGCATGTTTTCTATGGAAAAATGTGAAGTGAGCACTGAAAATAAAAGAGAAATTCTGCTGTTTATTTTAGTGTGGCTAGAGGTGAGTGCTTAGGCTCAAGATGAAACTGGGGCTTGGGGAGAAAAACAATACACCTGTGGAAGTGTTGTGAGTAAAAGAAAGGAGTGATTGGGAGCCTGAGGCTGAGGAGCGAAGGGCAAAAGTTCAGAGTGAAAACTTGTTGGAGAGGAGAACTGATGCTGTAGATGGGATCTGTGTGCTGTCAGCTCTGTTACGTCCTCCACATGTCAAGTCCTTCACATGAAACAGTAAAAATGGAGAGAAATATTTACCTTAACACACCTTTTCGTATGCACAGAATTAATATTGTTGACATACAAACCATGATCACTTCAAATATTTGTAATAAATCAGAAATATGTCTAGATGCTAAAATATGAGTGAATATTCTGAGTTTTATTTTTCAGTTGATGTTTTTGTTGGTGTAAATAACAGTAAACCCTATAGACATGTTGCACTTTATTATTTACATGCAGAAATAATGCGCATGCAAACAACACTGGAGGGCAAAAAGACGATTCTTTTACTTCCTGTCGTCTTTTCCTCCAGAATCTGTTTTTAAAACTTTGGTCAAAAAATGCCCGCTTCACTGTCCTGGTCCGTGTTACATAAATTATCCCATTATTATTTGTAATAACCTGTCCAAAATGTAATATACTAACATTAATATTCTCCAGAACTAGAAACCTGAACATTTAGAAAAACCAACATCTATTTCACACAAACTTGTTGCACATGTGAAGGCACTGTGAATGTCGGTCGGATCGTCTTCTTTGAGTAGCAGCAGAAACGCTCCCAGTGGTGATTATCCCGAATTAGTTCATTTAGGCAAAGCATTGGAAATCTATGAGAGCAGTACACAACGTCGCTAACGGTGAATGGTTTGTCAGCAGAAAGGAGAATCTGAACAGAGGAGACTGTTGTCTTAGACAAATGAAAACACAAAACCCAGCTTGACCAGATTTATTAAACATTTCTCTGTCAAACTGAGCCTGACGTAAAAAATCCTCTTCCTGGACAGTGACCTTTCCAGGTGATTGATTGCAAACAGAGGATTCTAAAGCAGGTCTGTGGACGGGTTAAAATTGCACAGGGAAAAGTTATAGATGTGTATATATTACATATATAGGGAAAGGCGGTTACATTTAAAAGATGTTTGCTGCTGTCGCTGCTGCTGATACGGCTGTTAAACCAGCTGCCTTTAAGAGTAATGGCTGCTCACTGTCACATGCTGCTCATCCGTCTTCTTCCAGAAGATTTCCACATTATTTACAGCTTAAATTTTAATAAAAAAATCATCTTGGGGAAGTGACAACATGGCCGTTCTGTTTGTGTGGAATTCATTATTTATATTTGATTTTTTTCTGAGTAATTTCTCTGTTCATTCCAAAATTTGACTGTTACGACAATGTATTAGTGCCGTTGTAGATTAAAAGAAATTGTCTTGAAAAAACAAGGAAATGGGCGTGCCGTGGTGGCGTAGTGGTTAGCGCGACCCATATTTGGAGGCCTTCAGTCCTCAACGCGGCCGTCGCGGGTTCAACTCCCGGACCCGACGACATTTGCCGCATGTCTTCCCCCCTCTCCTTCCCCGTTTCCTGTCAGCCTTCTGTCATATAGAGCCCACAAAAGACCCATGGAGGGGTAAAAAAAAAAAACAAGGAAATTTCAGAGTATGAAAAGTCAAAAATTTGCTAAAATTTTGAGATACATTTCAATTTTCTAGAAAAAGACTTCCAAAAGTTGGACATTTTTCATCTTCTGAAAGTTTTTACTGGCAACTTTCTGAGATTAATTTATACCTTTATTATTATTTTTCTACCAAACTTTTCAAAATCAGAAATTCCCCTGTTTGTTTGTTTTTTTGTTTGTTTTCTGAGATTAATATGAAAATTAAAGTTTTTTTCTTGCACATTTTCAACATTTGAAGTTTAGAATTTTCTTTATTTTTTTTATCTAAAATTTCTGAGCTTAATCTCAAAATATCTGGGCTTTTTGTGGCAAATTTCTGACTTTTCAAACTCAGATTTCTTTGTTTTTTCTTGACAGTTTTGGAAGAAATTTGCTTCCTTTGTCCATCTCCAATGACACTAATACATTGCTGCAAATTTTCAATTTGTGGACCTCAGAAATGTCGATGTCAACGATCTTAAACTCAAAATTTATCCTTTTTTTTATTTATAATGGCCACTGAATCAACATACAGTGGACCTCTGCCTATTTGTCGCTCATGGTTTGTGAATACGTTTATTCAGATTTTTCTTTTTAAAGTAAATTATCCACAGAAAAATGTATTACCAATGCATATTTTGCTAAGTTGCATTTCAAACAATGGCTTGTCATCTAAAAACATTTTAAAAAATTAATTTGAAGGAATTCACATTCAGTTTTTGCTTTTAAGAGTCTTTCTGTAACTACTGAAAATAATAGTTTAACTATTTTTTTCCTCACAGCTCCTCACAGGCTGCAAAAAGGATAAAACCGTTAAGGAGGACAAATAATAGCTTAATAAGCTTTTAGAATATGTTGTGAAAACATGCAGACACTCAACAAATGGTCAGTTATAAATATGCAAAGTTGTGGTGTCTGCAAAAAGCTCAGTGTGTTTTTGTGTTCAACCTTTTTACGGCACATAAAACATTTGTTTCCATAATCACTGCTACAAAGCTAAAGGTTAATCTTTGCTTGTGTTTTCAACCATTTATATATAGACAGTTTTTTGTTTATTTGGTATTTTTAATCTATTCTCTGTTAATACATGAATCGAGTGCTATAAAGCAAAGCACATGAAGAAAAGGAAGTGTTATAGCTTGGACCAGCCAAGGCGTAATAATCAACAACAGGAATTAAGTTAATTATTGATATTTATTATTAAGTACATGAAGGATTCCCGCTAGCTTTATCCGTTCGTTGTCAACCCAACATGGGGATCACACCAAACAGGATATAAGTATTTAGGGAAGTGCCACAAAATAAACAACAAACAAAATGAATGGAAAAGTTGTCAGCCAGCCCTCACAAGTACTACAAGCAAAACGATCTTAACTGGGCGGACTAACAAAAAGAAAAAACAAACGCTAAAAAGGACAGCAGGAGGCAGTGCAAAAACTGTGAAACAAAAACACAAAAATTACTAAATGCATATTAAATCATTTTAATCAAATCAACCTAAAACACATTAAAACACTGCCTACCTGCATTGCATAAATCAACACTTCCAAATCAAATCTTGGTATATCCAATCTGGTGCAACCCTAGCAAATAAAACAATATATAAACACACAATTCATTCAGCTTAAAAAGACCAATGTAAAACCTACCTGCGGCGTCGAACACCCACGCCCAGGTAACGCTACCAGCCGAACACCATCAATAATGCAGTCCTGTATAAAAACACCACATCAGCACAACTTACTTAAAAGAATCACTTTAAAACAATTTCCCCCAACCTACCACAGCCAGCAAACAGCGTGGGCCCAACACACAGCTGGTCTAACACACGGGAAATTGACACCTGGCCACCACCCTTCCAGCTTCCCTTTTATGGAGGCACAGGCTGTGGAGAGAGTGCGACACCTAATGGTGCCACCTGTTACATTCCTCCCCACCATTATGCATCGGCGACCCGACGATGTACCTAAAAAACTGTTACCCAAAACCAGAATCATTTCTTCTGCACAGAGCAGGGCAGCCTATAAGGGTTGGAATGCTGCCCTGCAGTTTTCCGTGCTGACCTCCTAAGCTCCGGAGTGGTGGCTGTGTCAATCTCCTGTGCAGATTCCTGGTCAGAAAGAGGCTGAACATCAAAAGTTGGATTTTCAGAACTACCAACCTCATCATTCTCAACATCTGACTGAAGCTCAGATTCCAGCAAATCCACCATGTCATCTCCCACCCTAACTTTTATCTGCACATTCTCCAAACCATGTTCTTGACAACGGTCTATGCCACTATTTTCAGGGACACTTCTAAGCTCAGCCCTGTGGACCTGACGAAGGGGTCCTTCCTGACCCACAGGCACTATGGAGTAGACTACCCCTCGATCAGGAGGTGGGTGAACTACTCTATATGGAATTGGGTCATAAAAATTCTGGATTTTACTACGACCCCTCACTGAATGATTTCGTGTGTATACCAAGTCTCCATCCTGAAAACCTGCAGCAACATCCACATCCTGATTTCTCTGAGCTATTCTATTCTCTACTTTTTGGTTTACCATTTCATAAGCCGAATTTAGTGATTTTTGGTGTTCTTCAACCCACTCTTCCAAGGGCAGGTCAAGACCACCCTCATCTTCACTCAATCCCACAAAAAAATCCACAGGCAACTGTGGTTTCCTACCAAACATCAAAAAGTAGGGAGTCATGCCAGTAGTTTGATGGACAGTTGTGTTATATGCAAAGGTGACTTGGGAAATATGGCGGGGCCACTTGCGTTTCTGTTCAGGTGGGAGAGTTCGAAGCAAATTATGTAAGGTGCGATTAAAACGCTCACATTGCCCATTCCCCTCAGGATGATAAGGGGTAGTGCGACTTTTCTCAATTTTGTAGCGTTTACAAAGCTGTTGAACCAAATTACTTTCAAAATTTCGTCCTTGGTCGGAGTGAATCCGGCTTGGGGGCCCAAAAAGTTGAAACCAGTGCTTCACCAGCGCCTCTGCAACCGTGCTAGCACGCTGATCTTTCGTAGGAACAGTCTGTGTAAACTTTGAGAAAACATCAGTCATTACCAGGACATTTTCTCTCCCATCTGTAGCAGGTTCTAAAACTGTAAAGTCTATTGCCAGAATCTCATTAGGCCTAGATGCTTTAATTGTGCCCATATAGATTTTAACTTTTGGCAACAGAGCTTATGACACCACACATCTTTCACAGTTTTTACACCATTTTTCTACATCCGAATACATGTTGGGCCAATAATACCGTGAGCGAACCAGCTGCAAAGTCCGCTCCACCCCCTGATGGCCGTGATCATCATGAAGTGATCGGATGACACCTTCCTGCAAACACTGAGGTAACACCAACTGTTCGACCTCAGTCTGCCCATCAGAAGCGTGGACGCAGCGATACAGGATTGATTCTCGCTCCCTAAGCCGATTCCACTGTCGAACCAATTCCCGGGTGACCTTATCAAGTTCGTTTCTCTCTTTTGCGTCAGGCATCCTACCCCTGGTCCAAAATTGCATAAAAGAACCAATGGTAGGATCCCTATGCTGTAATATACAGAGATCAGTTCTTGAGAGGCCAGGCAACACACTAATCTCTTCCTGCAGTCCAACAACCCCTCCATCCACACCAGAGCCAGCAAACAGCGTGGGCCCAACACACAGCTGGTCTAACACACGGGAAATTGACACCTGGCCACCACCCTTCCAGCTTCCCTTTTATGGAGGCACAGGCTGTGGAGAGAGTGCGACACCTAATGGTGCCACCTGTTACAGAAGTGAGAGAAAAGCACAGAAAGCCAAGAAAATACTGAAAATTTGTTTAAGAAAGAGAAAGTAAAATCTTTCATCTGCTGAGGAAAATATAAACTTTGATTCTTGACACCTTCATGTTTGTGTTAGCACATTCCTTAATTATTGAAATATATAAGTATAACTTTTAGCCGTATAAGTGAGATAATCTGCCAGTGGAACTAGAACTGGGTTGCTAGGTAACGGGCCTGGCTTGGCTGGGGTTGCTAGGTAACGGGTGCAGTGATATAATCTGATAGTGGAAATAGTACTTTCTTCATCTATATTAAGGGAGTATTTACTGAAAACAAGCTCATGCATATTACTGAAAAGTTACTTGTATATTAATTTTGTCTTATTTCAAGTGAACTAAGATATTTACAGTAGTAAGATTTACTTATCTTACTGCTGTCTAAAATAAATCTTACTAATTTTTTTAGACAAAAATAAATTGATAAGATTTTATGTTTTTGCACTTTAAAAAAGTATATTTTTAAAGAAGTTACATCACAGTTTCCTCAAACATTTAAACTCTCAATGTGTATAAAGCAGTTTGCACCAGTCTGATGGTTGAATAACCTAAATAACAAATTACAATATACTCTTTGTTGTAGAGCTCAGTAAAAAGAAGTTTTGAATTGAAAAAATTGTTTAACTTAAATTAACTTCCACCACTACTTTTTAAAAATTTAAATAAAAATAAGTATGATGGGTAGTATGCGCTTTGGTGATGCAGTGTTTCCGGCTGAATATTTGACTGTAATAAAAAATCTCGCCTGTTTTTGGAAACTTTGAGAGCTTGGTGTCATTTGTGTGGCAGCGTTTGGCAAACAGCTTCTGAGCGGCAGGTGGTTGTAGTTTATTGGGATGGTTATTAAAGCAGGGGTCTCAAACTCCAGTCCTCGAGGGCCGCTGTCTGCAACTTTTAGTTGTGCCTCTGCTGCACCACCTGACTAGAATAATTAGGTCATTAGCAAGACGCTGGAGAACTGATCTACACATTACCGTTTTCAACGGTAATGAAAACTGTGCCATTTCATTACCGTTAAATGAAATGGTAATTAAACCATCTGATTCCAGAGTTTTGTACCTGTGGCACATTTAAAAACTGCAGGACAGCGACTGGAGGACTGGAGTTTGAGACCCCTGATTTAAAGCACTTCATAGAAAGAAATGATGATTATCTTTTTATGGATGGTTCTCCCCCCTTTATTGCTACATTCCTAACTTTACCTAAATTTAATAAAGTCAGGAAACATTTGTATCAGCTGACATGAACTTTGCATGTTCTCCACTTGATCACAATAACTAGTAAAACTACAGGAACTAGTGAATTCTCCACTTTAAATGGCCTCTAGATGTTTTTCACCCTGTAGTGAAAGCTTATACAGAAGATGAATCATTCTTTATAACCCATACATGACTTATTTAGAAATGCTTGTTGGATCTGTTGGATTTCTGTTGAATTCAACCCTAGCTTGCGTTAAAATGACATGTTAGCTCAAAACCTAACACAGCATGCGGTGTCAAACGTGTAACTAAACCCTGTTGTGTTAAATGACCCTGAGCTACTCTGGTTGATATAATATCCAGCAGTGGGTGGAACAACAACCTGAAGGGGTTTACTTTAACCCAGCTGTTTTATGGGATGTTATCTCCTCGAGTTTATTTTATCACTGTTGATTTCTCCTATGTTAAAACATTAAGAACTCATTTTGGAAAGCATAGTTAGCTTGTTGCACATACTTGAAGTTTGATTTCCAAAGTTAAAACATACTCAGATGGAGGGATTACTGTAATGAAGAGATGTCATTGGCTTAGCTTCCTTATACTGACAACGTTTTAATATTAAAATGATCAACTGAACTCTATATTACTACAAATGAACTGAATTGAATTGTATGTAATTGGATTTGAAGCTGACCATCGCTAAGCCAAAAAATATTAATACTCCAGGCGGATTTATGAGTTTAAAGCAATTTTAAAATTTTACAAATAGGTTTCTTTTTTCTGGAAGTAATTTTAATATTTTGCAGTGTATTTTGGTCAGGGGGAATTTTTTTATTGACTTTTCAAGTGAGATAGACCCTCATTGTTTAGTGTACTGCTGCAGGAGCAGTGATGTCATGGGAACAAAGATCATGACATCACTCATGACATAGTGATGACATAGACAATGACTTTGACATAGTCAATGACCCCGACTATGTCAAAGTCATTGAGTTCCAAGAGTTCCAAGGTAAGATTACTTTCTGTGATTTAGAGAAGCAAAACGATTGCTATCCAAAAACAAGAAGAAAATGAAGCGTTCAACACAAGATTCGCAGACCAAGGCCAGCTCGGATCAATTAACTGACAGTGATCCCCAGTCACATAAAAAACTCACAAGAAATGGGGGTGAAAGAGCTAGAGACACAACAAGACAGCAAGAGGACAACCGAACAGAAAATTCTGTGTCCAAGGAGAGACTACAACAAACTGAAAGAGAATTACGGAAACAGCTACAGATCACATATCTGCAGAAGAAGGAAATGAAAGTGCTAGAGGTTAAAAATTTTAAACTTACTAACAAATTTAAAGGGATTTTGACTAAACTTCAGGAACGTGAAACTAGAATTCAGGAACTAGAAGGTCAGTTAAAAAACACGGAACAAACTCTTGCAGATAAGACATGTTCTCTCATGGCTGAAACGGCACGGAGACGTGACCTGGCTGACAAAGTTTCAGGACTGAAGGTGTACAAAGAACGAGCGCTGGACGCAGAAAAACAGGTGAAAGAGCTTACGGATGACAACCAAAAATTGAAAATACTGTTAGACGCGTCTCTCCTAAAAGCAAAAACATTTCGAAATGAATCAGAGACCCTTAAAGTCGAGCTTAAAAAGCAGTCAGATCTCGTGAGAACTAGAGAGAACACAATTGACAATTTTAGGAACGTATTGGATGCAAAACAAAAAATAATCGATGCTCAGAAAGAGGAGATTAAGAGACAACGCAAAGCTGCACAAGAGACAGAACTGGAGGTGAAAAGAAATCGCCAGAATGAAGAAACATCAATGAAGCGATTAAAGCGCAAAGATGAAGAAAATTTGAGCCTACGAAAGGAAGTCACTTCACTACACAAGTCTTTGCATGAATTTGAGATGAAGTTGTCAAAACTAGATTTACAACACCAAATCCTCCAGGAGAAATGTAAACATGCTCATACAGACAAAGCAATCCTGGAGAAAAAAAACCACACACTGGAAATTTCTACAGCAAATCTTGAGAAAGAGGTTGTTGAAACCCAGACACTCCTAGAAAAGTCACAGCATGAGAATCAGTTTCTTAAGAATCAAGTGGAGCAGGTCAAGATAAAGCTGGCTGAAACGATTCAGAGCTCCAAGGAAAGTAAGATCAAATTTGAAAAAAGCCTCCTGAGTACACAGGAGGATTATATGAAACTGAAAATGGAGAGAGAAGAAGCTCTGACAAAAACCAAAAGAGCCACAGAAGGACTACGCAGTAATGAGAGAAAAATTGGGATACAGGCTGATATAATTCGCGAACAGGAATGTAAGATTACACAACTATCTAAGGAAGTTCTGCGACACCATGAGAATGCTCAGAAATTTACAATGGTTAGAGCAACTTATTCTAAGGTGCAAAGGTTAGGGTTAGATGATGAGAATGGAGATATTATACTTCTCCCAGACACCGACAGGAAAACGGAAAAACTCAAAATGCTTCGCGCTGAGAACCGCAGAATGTCCAAAACACTGGAAGAGAAAGAAATAGAAATTGAGAATCTCAAGGTTCAGGAAGAGAATCTGCAGCATGAGGTGAAAAATCTCAAGTCTAAGTTAGACTATCTGCCGGAAGATGCATTGCTTAACGTGCAGGTGAGTCAGAGCAAAGTTAGAGCTCTCAGAAGACAGATAAAAGCCCAAGAAGCAGAGATAAATACATATCTAACAAAAATAAAAATGCAAAATGTCACCAATGAAGAGTTGAAAAATAAGATTGTAGAGATCTCATTTTCAAAGAAAGATAAACTTCCGCCAATTCAGTCAAAAAATATCGAACTGAAATCCGAGGACACAAACCCAAAGTCTATGAAGAAACGCAGAAACTTTTGTCTTCCGCCAATTCTAATCACTCCATGTGGAAAAGCAAAAAGGTAAATGAATGTGGTTGTTTATGTTTGACTGATGGAATGATAGCATCTGAGAAAGACGTAGGCAGAACCTCAGTATTTGGGGGAAGGTCGTGGAGAACATGTGGAGACAAATTTTGCCATATGGGTGGATTTTTGACAGGGGGAACATTTTATTGACTTTTTAAGAAAGGTGGTCAACTCTCATTATTTGGGGGGGGGGTCCTGCAGGACATGTGGGGACAAATCAGGTTTTGTGGGTGGATTTTCGACAGGGGGAGCATTTTATCGACTTTTCAAGAAAGGTGGTCAACTCTCATTATTTGGGGGGGGGTCCTGCAGGACATATAGGGACTCATTTGGCCATATGGGCGGATTTTGGTCAAGGGGAGCATTTTATTGACTTTTTAAGAGGGGTGGTCAACTCTCATTATTTGGGGGGTGGGGGGTACTGCAGGACATATAGGGACATATCAATCAATCAATCAAATTTTATTTGTATAGCACATTTCAGCAGCAAGGCATTTCAAAGGGCTTTACATCATGTTAAACACAGAAACAACGCAACATAGAATCAACAATCAAAACTCGACATTAAGTCAGGTTCCATCAATAAATTTGTAATTGATTACGTTTCAAATACAATCCTAAACAGGTGGGTTTTTTGTTGAGTTTGAATCCATAGAAAGTTTACCTGTTACACTCCTATTGTCTTAAATGGAACAAAATACCTATTGCTATTTTTATTCAAACTCACGCTCACAATTACACAGTTTAAAAAATGCAGGCACAGCTGGCTGCTTGCAGACGCAGCTCCCGTCGTGTGTGTTAATCTGTGTATATTTGCTGTAACCGATTAAGGATCCGATTACCAGGGTTTTCGACCTCTCCCCTGACGTACCGAAACAGGGTCAAAAGACCCTGAGTCCAAACTGACGACTCTGATGGCTCAAATTAGCATCCCTTCTTCAATTGTAAATGTGGCTGTTGACCGTCAGGCCAGAAGGTAGGAGTGTGAATAGTCCATGTTGGGGGTGGGTATCTATGATACCTACAGGAGATCAGATCTCCTGTAGGTAATGCTCGTCAGTTTAGTTTTGAAGCATACATGAAGTGTTTTTGGAGAGATGTGACCTTTTGCAGCTGATCCATGATGTTGTGCTGCATTATCCAGGTCATTTTGCCAAATGTACATAGAGTTTGCAAAACATAGAATCTGTTTCAAGAAATATGCAAAGGTTTTTCTAAAAGAAATTAGTAATGTTTCTCTTTTAAATAAAGCTAAGTGGGTTTAAAATGACAGTTTAGAAATAAACTAACCAAATTAATTGTGTTGATCCACCTCAAAAAAATCATGCAAAAAGTGTAAGCAAAAGAGATCTGGGAGACTTTGCACATGCAAATTTGCATGCAGCCTTTTGTGCTGTGGAGGATAAATAGGTGACTGCTTCACCTATTTAGTTCACAAGAACTAATGGCATTTATTTCAGTCATAATCTTGCGGGGGGTGACCAAGGTTCCATCACTATGTGACAGCTGGTCAGCAAACCTGGCAAACATGATTGACATGGCAGCACTGAATGCACATGTGCTTTATCAGGCATGCATTGGGGTGCAGGAGAGACGGGTGGACTTCCTGGTTGAGCTTGCAAAAGAGTTGGGTAACTCTCATGTGAGTGAGAAGAAGGCACACAAGGAGAAACTGCTTCGGCAACAACCTTCCACACCCAGCTCAGGCAAAAGGGCGAAGTGTCAGGTCAACCATCGATGCAGGATGCGTGTCCTGAGGCCGAAACATCATCAGTGACCCCTCACACCCCCACCATGGACTGTTCTCCCTGCTGCCCTCTGGAAAGAGGTTCCGCAGCATCCGGTGCAGGTCCACCTGGTTCCGAAACAGCTTTTTCCCACTTGCCATCAGACTGCTGAACTCTTAACTGGACTGCACTCAAAAACTGGTCTCCACTTTATATATTGCACATGTACAGAGCTAAATAACTTCTATTTTACTGTCAGTCCTGCACTTTATATTTTATATTTAGATTTATATTCATATTTTATACTGTATTTTATTTTACTCACAACATTGGAACCTCAAACATTGTCCTGAGCCGTATGCAACGAAATTTCGTTCTGTATACACCCTGTGCATGCAAAATGACAACAAAGTCAGTCTAAGTCTAAGTCTAAGGAACAATTGTGCACCTGTGAGATGCGTTGAGGCCATTACCAGGGTACTTATAAGGTAATGGCCTTATTTACAGAACAAAAGCACCTGCTAGATAAAATCCTTCAGGTCAATCGACCCATCTCTGGGGTCCAAAGGTAGAAATGTTAAATGACCTTTCTCTGGTACTCCTAGTGTTAACTCCCGGCAGGAGGATTTTCAAGCAGGTGGCTACCGGGCGACGGCATGGACTGCCCCTTCGCTTTCACCTCCGGTATCACCATCGGCGGATGGCAGCTCGCTTGGCGCAGGCAGGACTCTGGCGTCGGGGCCAGAGGTGTCTAGCTGATGGATACGTCTGTTGGGTATTTGAACATCTAAACTAACTATGATTAATGCCTCGGCGTCAGGTGGATCACAAACTGCAGATGCATGAAATTAAGTTTAATCACAGAGTTTGTACAGCTGACTTGTTCCTGTTTTGTTGTACTTTGATGGACGAGGTAAATATATCAGTTGTTGATTTAATGGATCTTCATGTGGATGTCGAGTGAAATGCATGTTAGTCTCAGCGAAGAGAGAAATGTGCAGTTTATTCATATCCAAAGTATAAAAAGGTGAATGGTTAAACTTCCTTGAACTGGTTAGGATATATCTATGGGCTAAACAAAGCATGTTGATAACTTTTGTTTTGCACAAAATCATGATGGGAAAATGAGATTCTCTGCCTTTATGAGCTCCTCTCAGAATGAGATGCATGTTAGGGCCATTGTAGAAAAAAGGAGCAATAAAGTTCCACCAAGAAACTGAGAAATCTTTAGATTAACCTCAGACATTTTAGACAAAACAAGATTTTGGGGAATTTTCTAGAGACATTTCTGAGTTTGAAATGTTGAAAATTTGCTGGAAAATGTTTAGAATAAATTTCAAAAGTTGAAAGTTTTCGACTTTTGAAAATTTTTTAAATTTCCACAGACAGTTTAGAAAGTTCCTTGTTTTTTCTAGAAAATCTCTATTCTAGATTAATCTCAAAATTTGAGTTAAGTTCTAGGAAATTTTCAATATTTCAAACTCAGAAATGTCCAACATTTTTATAGAAACTTTCTGAGATTAATCTAAAGTCTGAGTTTTTTGCAGAGGTTGACTCCACTTTTTCTCCCTCACCTACGATGGTCCTAATATGCCGTCATAGTTTTACAAGCTCTTGTCACTTTAAATTCAACTAAGTTGCTGGTCAATCGTGCTGGAACTCAGCTTGGGTTGCTAGGTAACAGGGCTAGGCTCGCTGGGGTTGCTAGGTAACAGCGTAGCACCCATGGAATGTGACTTAACACTAGGGAGATTTTTGAAACATCCCATTTACCAGACACCAAAAAACATTAACTTATTGCCAAAAAATAAAAATGTCTAGATATTATTATTATTATTATTATTATTATTATTATTATTATTATTATTATTATTATTATTACCGTTTTAAGTGCTTTGGCTGTTTTTAGAAGCAGTTAAGACCCAAATCAAAGTACAAAAAATATGCAAAATGTTAACTTTGCATAATAGTCCCCCTATAATTGTCTCTCCTTTTTACAGAGTTGGAGCTAAACTTTAGATAATTATTTCTATTTTACATGTTTCTGTTGGTTTAAGATGTGTAAATGGAACTTGCATAACTGACATTTTGAAATAAATTCTCAGCTGAAGAGAGACTTCAGGAGAAGTCATTTTCACGGTTGCCTCTCTTCTAACAGCTCCACCTTATAATTGCCCTGCCTGATGTGAACATGATAAATATTCCTTTAAGCCACATTAAACTGCAAGATTTCATGCAGGCTGACTCAAAGTTGCATATATCACACTTAATGGAGTCATAAGATCTCATGCAATATTCATATTCATACTCACATCCAAGCAGCATTGTCAAAATACACTTAGCAACGTTTTACATATTGTGTTTTTTCTCTGTTGAAGTTTTCTTTTCTGGCTGGTTAAAATCTAAGGCTGTTTTTCCACCTGATAGTTCAGTAAACTCAACTCGATTGGAGACCAAGATTTCAGCATTTGTTACATTTTCAGCTGCCGTGGTTTTCTTTCACACTGCAGTGAGTCAAACGATCCAAACTAGTTGGAAAACCTGTTCCCCTCCTCACCTGTGGAGGCGATGCACCGAGAATCACTGAAGAAACAACACGAAAACTTCTAAAGACACTGAGCGCAACTTTACAGAATGTAAACAAAAATGGTCAATAATTCCATTATTAATTCATTAATTTCATTAATAATTCCACTTTTTAATCGATTTTAAAAAGTACTAGTTTCATTGACAAATTATTTAACTTAAAACAAAACATTTTTCCCATTTTGGTAGTGAAATAATCTATTATTGGAACTAGTAGTTTTTTGTTCATTATTGACTTAAAATAGCTTCCATATGTTGCTGAAAAGTTACATGTAAGTTGGTTTTGTCTTATTTCGAGTGTACTAACATATTTACACTAGAAACTACTTCAACAAAAATACTTGGTAAGAGTTTGTGTTTTTGCAGTATGGTACAGTTTATTTTTTTGTATTTGTGTTGTTTACTTTTAACTTCATGGCATAGAGTATACTCGAGCCTTCTTTCTTCCACATTTTTTTCAAATAAAATATTAAAAGAATTTTAATATGACATCATCTGAATGATGTCATGGTGGATCATGTGCCCAGGGCACCAAGCAGGCTAGGACCGCCCCTGTACGGCCACAAATGTAGAGCGGATTACCGTAAAACGATGTGTTTTTTAGTTTAACAACTGTGGATGCTCCTTTCTTTGCTCTCCAAATTAATTTACAGAATGAATGCCCGCCTTTATGCTGCTGAGTGCAGCATAAAGTATTGCTGGATCTCACGGTCCGCTGCCTTACAAGACGAGCGGCGCTTCGAGGGGAGGCCTGAACATTGTTTACTGTTTTACTCAGCGTTCTAAAAGCAGCACCCTGTAGAAGAGACACTGCAGTAAAACAGTAATTTACAGTGACAAAGAATACCCTGTTGGTTAATGTTTTGGAATAAAAGCTTCAAGGCAACAGTGTGAAATTAATCTGTGAATTTACGGACAACTGCTGAAGTTGAAGGCCTTTCCTTTGAGGAATTATTACATCAGGTGGAGTTAGTGTCGGCCATCTGGAGCTCAATTAATCAACCTCTTGTGTTTCAGAGTCTACAGTGTAAAGGGAGATTTGTTTTAATTTAACTGCATGGTTAAGAGAAAATTTACACTCTGTCTTTCAGGCATGTTTTTTAAATTATTATTATTATTATTTCTGGCCCTTATTCTGTTTTTCATAATTTGAACTATAATATACAATATTTAAAGAACGTAAGCTGCAGTTTGCCAATTGAATGCTGAGTGAATTGTGCTGCTCTGGGTAATTATAGCATTAATCAGAGAAACAACCAAAAGAAGCCTCACATTTCAGGTTTCGATTTGTAATTTAAAACAATGTATAATTTTACTTTCTTTTCTTAAATATAT
This sequence comes from Xiphophorus hellerii, assembly GCF_003331165.1. Lineage (NCBI taxonomy): Eukaryota > Metazoa > Chordata > Actinopteri > Cyprinodontiformes > Poeciliidae > Xiphophorus > Xiphophorus hellerii. The sequence continues at coordinate 1,064,797 of NC_045680.1, read as the reverse complement.
GATAAATTGTACAGAATATGACGTCCACCAAAAAAAGACAATAAACTGATGTGACTTCAAACTGAGAATTATAACTTTTTTCTCAAAATTATGACTTTTGTTCTCAAAACATTAAAGGCAGAATCCATAGATCAGTGTCAACATTCAGAGAAAAAATAGAATTCTGAGGAAAAAGTACAAATCTTGAGAAAAAAAGTTTGAATTTTGAGATTAAAGTTAGAATTTTGAGATTAAACTGTTACTTCTGAGTGGAAATAAATCTGAATTCAGAGGAAAAAAAAGAATTCTGAGATTGAAGTCAGAATTGTGAGGAAAAAATCCAGATTCCTGAGAAATATTCTGGCGAAAAAAGTTTTAATTTTGAGATAAAAGTCAAAATTCTGAAATTGAAGTTTGACTTCTGAGGGGAAAAAGTCAGAATTTTGAGGGGAAAAAAAGCCAGATTTTTTTTTTCTTTGGCCGTAATCCTCTTCCATATTGTGATGGTCCTTCTCATAAATTCCCTTGCAGAGATACAGCAAAGTTTAAAATGTAGAAAGGTTATGAATGGTTTGTAATTATGACAGTTCTACTCGAACTCCTCCAATCAGCCTGGTCCATCCTGTAGTTAAAAACTCCCTTGATTCCTGAGAAAAGCACCCAGAATGTCCCCTCACCCACTGATCTAAATTTCTACTTGAACATCACCATTCAATTTAACCAGATAAGTTGGTTTATGCATTTGAGTCTCATGTTTAAATGCTCAAACATGACATGTGTGTCATGGGAAAAAAAGATAACATGGCTTCCTATAAATCAGACCTGTTTTCTTAAATCCACCATGAACTTTACTGGTAAGAAAAGAGGCCAAAATGTCCTGGAAACTAAATAAATACAATACATCACAGGGACAAGGAAATCCCATGGGAACAGAGGGGCTTTCTTTGTATTGGCTTTATTTTTAAAATTTTGTGGAGGTTTGCATAATTTAAAGTAAGAACACAGTGCTTGATTAAAAAATCTGTCAGGCATGTGGAACCATCTGTACTCACTATTGTGAGTGCGCCCTTATTGTGTTACAGTAAGGGCGCAGGGTGTATTTGGAGACACTTCTGCAATAATGTCACGAAGGTCGATTATCTCAAAGGACAGAGGTAATGAGCAGAACTTTCTTTATTATAAAGATATTTCAGAGTTGCTGTCTCACAAACAACAGCTCAGAAACTAAGATTTCAATTGAATCCAGTGATATTTCCTTGACCTTTAATATTTGTTTTTAATTAAATCAACACTACCCAACTTTAAATGTCATTCCAATTTCCCCTGAAAGTGCAGCTGCTCATGTGTTTATTATGTATTTTAAGAAAAATATTTATGATGTAAAACATCTTTTAATTTTCAATTTTAACTTATGTTAGACATTTATGATGCTTGAGGAGTCATAATTTTGCTCTATTGACTAATAAAAACTCTCGTCGCCCAAACCTTTACCAATAAAATGTTTTTAAAGGTGACCTGCCATGCTTCCTTGTACAGGTGAGGACAGGTCTATGGTCTACACAAAACATTTTCACTACATATTTTGCACAAAATCATTGTTGGATAATAAAATTATTACGTTTTTTTGAGCTCCTTGCAGAATGAGATGATTTAGGGGCATCTTGTCACTTTAAATCCAAATAACCTGCTGCAGGCCATGCCCCCTAACTCAATGTTTATACTGAAAATAAGCCTCAAACAGATGCACAGTTACACAACCAAACATCTTTGAAAAGAAGAAGTAGAGCCTCCCGCCCAACCGACAAGAATGCAGCAAGTCGGTTTCTGAATTCTAAGTCAACAACAAAACACTTTGTTGCCACTGTACATTGCAATCAGGACGTTTTTGGAATGCCTTGTTTTCCAGACACCAAAAAACTTTTACTTATTACCAAAAAGTTACTGGGTGGATTTTTTAAACACTTGGGTTGTTTTTAGAAGCAGTAGAAACAAAAATGGAAGTACAAAAACCCCACAAGGATTCCTAGGCGATGAGTGGAACTCTGCTGGGGTTGCTAAGTAACGGGTCTTACTTAGCTGGGGTTGCTAAGTAACGGGCCTTACTTAGCTGGGGTTGCTAAGTAACAGGCCTTACTTAGCTGGGGTTGCTAAGTAACGGGCAGTGCCTGCTGATTTGTGACGCTACATTCGGTACGTTTTTGAAACGGCTCATTTTCCAAAAAACAAAAAACATCGATTTATTGCCATAAAAAGGTGAGGTGGGTTTTTTAAAGCTCTTGGGTTTTTAGAAGCAGTGGAAACTCAACGGAACAAAAACATTAGAAATGTGAATTTTGCATATAACCCCGTATACACAAAAATTTAAAACGTCTACAAACTGATAAAAAAAAACAACTATATATACAGACAATGAATGAAGCTTTGGTCAGTATCAAACCCACAACTACAGCTATTTTTCTGACTGGAGCTTTATCAATACACAACTTATCACTTTGTCCACCAGTCCTCTGTATGTCCTTGCACATCACAGCGCTATCCTACAAGATAAGGAACAACCCCATAGCAGAGATAAACATGCTGTAAGTTGGCAGATTAATTATTGACTTCTGCGGGACGCTCTGATAAGCAACACAACCGAGGAGTTTGGGGTCTGCAGAGTAACTGGGAAACTCACACTGGATAGACAATGGAGAATTACTCTTAAGTTGGTTTAGTTCAGAAATGACAAACTCATTTTCATTTTGGGCCTTATCAAGATTATGAATGTTCCTAAAGAGTTGGTTGTGTCTGAATGCATTCGTAAAATCCATCAACTGTTAAAAATATTAATTTACAGCAGTGTCTGCATCTGATAAGTACTTCGTAAAATTAAATAATATTGAACATGTTTTGAAACTGATCAGTCTGATCAAAATTTGAAAGTTTACTACAAAATAACGCAGAAATTTTTTGATTAATCTCAGAAATTTTCTAGAAAAAACTAGAAAATTTACTTTAGATTTTTTTGGTTGAAAAATTGAAAATCTGCACAAAAAACTCAGAAATTTTGAGATTAATATAAAAAAGTTTTAAGAAAAAGCTTGGAAATTTTGAAACTCAGAAACTTGCTAGTCTTTTCTAGAAGATTTTTGAGAAAATTTTAATGATTCAAAATTTCTGACTCATTACACCATATTTGAGATTAGTCTAAAAATTTCTGAGTTTTTCCCCTCAACTTCTCAACTTTTGGAACATTAAAATTTCCTCTTTTTTTCTAGAAAATTTCTGAGATTATTCTAAACATTTTCACATTTTTTGGCAGAAATGTTCTTTTTTGTCTATCTACAAATTATACGTCAAAATGACAATATTATTGTTTATTGTAATAATTTCTGAGACAATTTATCGTCCAGCTAAATTTGTTAATGTGACAGGCCTAATAATGAGCAAACCAAGTTTTTGGCATCAATACTTATGTCACACGGCTAAATTTTGATTAATAAACAGTAACTTTTTTTCCTTTTTCAAATTAAAATGGCAAAGAATTAATATAACGTTTTGGCCCATTCTAGCATGTTTTCTTCTCCATCTGTTGAAGCAGGAGTATAAACCAGTGAAACCTGCTGTGTTGCACAATATACTCCATCATTTTCATCTTGCTGTTTAGCCGCCACAGTCTAAGAAATACCCACTTATGGTGGGGATGTCAGCAAAATTTGGGAAGTTAGCAAATTTTAGTGTTCAGGGAAAAAGACATCTGGCTTCCTTCTCCACATGCTCTTATTTGATCTGGCACACACAGAGGAGTTTGGTTTTACTCTCTAAGGGTGTAATTAGAGGTTGGCCTGATGCACCTTGGAGCTATCACTACTCCTAATCACACACCGCTACCCAGTAGCAGCAGATTGCACTGGTTGCTGCTGACTAACACGCTGAAATGTTTTCAGACAAAACCTTAATGCAGAAAAACTCTCCCTGGAACAGATTCCCAGTTTACCCAGCGGTTGGGGATGGAACCAGTTCTGATAGCCTTGAACTAGTCATGAGTTTTGACCCAGTTTATGGACAGAAGAAAAATACAGTACACCCCATCATGTAGCAGTTAACACATGTAGTTTTCATTTTATATATCCCTTTATATGTATCTCTCTTCAATCCGAAGGCACCACTTCTCTTTACAGAGTTGCTTGAGATAATATAGTTATGCCCTCTTCCACTGATATTGATGATAAATAATTCCTTAATATTGATTTTTTTTTAAAAAAGCACCAGTTCCACTGGCAGATTATTTCACTTATAACAAGACATTTTCCCAGTCTTATAATGACATAATCTGCCAGTGGAACTAGAACTGGGTTGCTAGGTAACGGGCTGGGCTTGGCTGGAGTTGCTAGGTAACGGCGCAGTGCCCGTCAATTTTGAAATAAGTTAAATAATCTGCCAGTGGAACTAGAACTTTTTTCATTAATATTAGGGAATTATTTACCTAAAACAACCGCCTACAGTTTGCACCAATCCGATAGTTGAATTACAAATTAAGTACAGTATATATTTGTCATTTAGCTCATATATCTATTTATTCAATCATTTAGCAGCAAAAATGGGTTTTGAATTGAAAATGTTGCTTATTTTGTCAATATATGGTTTCCAATTAAATGTGATAAATTAACTTTAATTAACTAACTAAAATTTTAATTGAGTCCCACCACTAGTTTTTAAAAAATTTAAATAAATAAAATATTGTCGCCTCGGATGTTGCCATGTTGTTTACGGTGCAATGCATTCTGGGCAGCTTCCGGACAAGATGCAGACTAAAGTATCTGAAGCTGTTGACCAGCTCTGCTTTCTTTCCCTTAAAGTTTATAGCTGTGAACTAACAATAGACATTTGTTTTCTCCTCCAATATTTCCCTGGTTACTGGTCCAAATCCTGCTACTCACCAATTCCCCTTTCTCCAGCTCTTCCTAGTCCTTAATAACCAATAACTAGATTTACTTGAGTAACTCTTTTGAAAATATATACTTTTAGGAGTATTTTTACTACTACTCATTTAAAAGTAATGTTATTATGAAGTATTTCTGCTCTTACTTGAGTAAAATTTCTGGATTTTTTACTCACTGAGTGAAAAACAAACATGTTTTAACCAAAAATTCACCAGACACAGACACACACCTGCAGTTCCTGTTAAAATTGTATAAGTTTTTTATTGAAATAAACTGATTTGGAAAAATTTACTTTTGCCTGATTTTGTTGTTTTTTTTATATTTATATGAATTATTGTCTTTTTGGTCCTTAAAATATCTAACTTTCCACTTAACTTCATATTTTGGTCCATCTGATTATGTTATTTTTAAATATTAAATTATTATAATTTGAGTAATTTCTTGGACGGTTACTAAAAATATGTTGAAGTAGTTCTACTTTTAGTTTTTGGGTGGTTTGCCCACCTCTGCTGGTAGCATGACTGAGTCGTATTTAAAGTTTGAGGTTTACAAGGTGAACAGAAACAGAGACGGGTTCTCCGGTGTTTCTGATTACCGTTTCAGACGGGATTCTCCCCGGGCGAACGTGATGAAGCTGGTCTGACAGGTAATCAGCAACCCAGGAGACACCGGGAGCTCTGACACCCATCCGGAGCGGTTTGTCTCCCAGCAAAGATGGCTGGATCAAATCAAGAAATAAGACTGACAGCATCACCCACTAACAACCTATACAGAGTGACGAGGCTGAATACATTGGGCGGCTGGAAGGAGAACTGAAGATCTCACCAGTGGGCCAAGTCGAGTCGGAACCAAAACCAATCTGTGTGACATCAGGGCCAAAGGTCTGAAGTGAAAGAGGCCAAAATATGGTACACTGCAAAATTTACAAAGTTGTTTTTGGTCTAGTTTCTAGTGTAAATATCTTACTAAACTTCATGTAACTTTTCAGTAAGAGGTAAGAGCTTGTTTCAAGTAAATAATTACCTAATGTTGCCAAAAAAAACCCAAAAAACTAGATCCACTTATGGTACCCTATGATTTCTATGATGGAGTTTAAGAGCCATGCTAAGAAAAAAATACTACTAGAGTAAAGTCATAACATTACAAGAATAAAATTATACAAGAGTAAAGTTAAAATTGGAGAATAATGGGATGCTGTGGTGGCATAGGGGCAAAGTACGACCCACATATTGAGGCCTTAGTCCTCGTGACGGTGGTCACAGGTTCGATTCCCGGCCTGGCGACATTTGCCGCATGTCTTCCCCCTCTCTCATTACCCAGTTTCCTTTCAAATATAGGCCACTAGAGCCAACAAAACCTTTTTAAAAAATTGGAGAATAGTCCTATTTTGAAAATAAAGTTGCATTTCAAGAATAAAGTTATAATATTTTGAGATTAAAGTCACTATTATAAGAATTAATTTCAAATAATACAAGAATAAAGTCATATAATATAAGATTAAACTCATGAGAATAGTTGTAGTATGACAGTAAAGCCAAAATATTACGCAAAATAATGTTACGAGAATAGAGTTCAAATTAGATTAAAGTCATAATATTGCAAGAATAAAGTCATATTTTGAGAAAAAAGTCATTTTATTACTAGAATAAAGTTGTAAAAATATGACTTTATTTTTGTATTTCTTTTTTCTTTTTTTTTACTGTGGCTCTAATACTCTGCTGTAGATTTCCATAATGTGGAAAATGCAGACAAATTACAGAATTTAATTTAAAATGTTGAATTTCACCAAATTAGCTGACTGGAAGATCAGATATGAAAGCAACACAAACATACTGATGGTCCGTGTGCACAAGCTCCTACATCTTATAGGAGTTTTATGTTCATGTGATAAGTATTCTGGTGTTGATTTCAACTTTCTAAAATTTAGATTTTCTTTTAAGTCAAAATGAGATTCTTAGTTTATCACATAATGCTTGAATTTTACTTTTTGTAAAACCAATGTTCTGTTGGACAACAGAAGAATAACAGGAATTAGTGACATATAGCTAAATTATTTCACTTTTAACATGAGAAAATGTCTTGTTGTAGTGCTGAAAAGTTAGTTGCAGATTATTGTTATTATTTTCTTTTTTATTTCAAGTGTACTAAGATACTTTCCCAAGAAATTAGACTAAAACTACTTGGTAAGACTATATTTTTTTCCATTTTCAGAACCATTTCCTCTTCTACTGCACCATTGTTCAGTTGGAGGTCATGAAGCCACACAAACTGAGCCACCCTGAGGAATTATGATGCCCTAAAAATGCTGCAGGGAACAGAACTTTAATTTAGGTAAAATACGTCAGAGGAAATGTGCTGGACATATAAGATAACCAGTCAAGTTAGTTAAAAGAAATAAAATTTAAAAATCAGTATTCCTGCAGCTAATTTTATGTCTGACTCCAGAGACTCTCCACCTGAAACAAATAAGTGTTTGAGCACAATCAAGCAAAAGTTTGCCTCCTCTTACAGTTTCTATGAATCTCAATGAGAAAGTCTTGAGAAGTGAGAAGTGGTGGCCAACAGATTGCCCGAGGCGGCAAAGGACAGCAGCAGCAGCAGCAGCATGGTAAACTTTATGTGTCCGCAATGTGCAGAATATTAAACTCTAAAGCAGTCTTCCTCAAACTGTGGTCCGCGGCCGCCCCCTCGTGGTCCGCCGGGTACTGCATGGAAACGACCGTTTATTTACCGTGACGTCAGCTCAAAGTGCGACGCCACAGCTAGCTTAGCAAAGGACTGTTTACAAATATTAAACTCTAAGAAGAAAAACTGAGAAAAGAAAGCAACGCCAGGACTACTTATATGATCAGAGGAGGTCATACCTGCTGACAGTTTTAATGTATCGTTCACGAACGATTCAATTCTTTTGAACGACTCTATGCCATGTGTTTGACATCATTACAAACACTTTCAGAATATGTAAATAACTCAATATACCTGAGTTGACATTGTCAATGGCTTTGTCATATTTACCAAACAATAAATGAACATAAAAACCAACAATAAGTAAGTTAAGAGACTATTATTTTCATTTCAGATACTATATTTTGTGTTATTGTGGGGCAATTTCAAATTAAGTGAATGTTTGTTAAATGAGTTAAGAGTTCCTCAGCCTGAAAAGGTTTGAGAAACACTGCTATACAGAATAACTCACATGACACAATGAGGCTACAAAATAGCTCCTGTTTTTAGAAAAGCACTCATTATCATGCCTCAATACATTTAAATATGTTTCATCAAAGAGAAGCCTAGTAAAAAACTTTTTAACTTTTTGAACTAATTAATCCTTCTGAGGCCACCTTTGACTGTCCGGCTAACCAGCTGTAAGATGATGATACGTGAACAGAATACGCAACACGCGTTATGCAGTTCTTGGGCTCGCAAAGCGGGAGTGCAGATTTAGAGAATGAAGCAACACTGGTGATTAAATATTTGCTGCTTTTAGAAATGGACTTCAAAATTCCTCCAGCTCTCACAGTTCGCTGGTGATCGAAGTTCATAGGAAAACCAGACCTTTGCATTTTTTATGTAGTAATCCCCCTTTGGAAAAAAAAAAAGGAGGGATGTGGAATAAATATTTAGCGAGAAGCAGAGTTCAATGTTTGGTTAAAAACTTAAACATTAGTTTTTCAGGTGAAGTAACTGGGAAATTGTGATCAAAAGTGGTAAGTATCATTCAAAATTGCTAATATTTTGACTTAAAGATGGCAGATCTCTAATACTGCACTTCTTCATATCTAGCAAAATTGGTGTAACACAAAAAATTTCATTTGTCCCATTATAATTTTAAATATATTAATACATGTTGCCAGAGGTCATGAAAGGTCAGCTCCCCCCCACCCAACCACCTTTTTCAAATCAAACAAGTTTGTTGTCAATCAATTCGACTACGTTTGTGAAGCAAAAATGTTCGTTTAAGCTGCTTTTGCTTTGATGATATTAATTAAACTTAAGGTCAAAAAGGTCAACCAACTGCCCCACTTTACCCAAATCTAACAGAATTGCTCTGTCAACATGGCTGGGGTTCATAATTGCTGAAGCACAATGAGGAAAATAATAGGAAATCATGGTCCAATAACCTGTGATTGATGGCAACTAACACATGCTCCTCTGCATGAAAGTGTCTGGTAGTAAACATCTCATTTTTGTCACCGTGACACCTATTTTATAATTAAATTGAAGATCATTTAGTGAAGGTAGCTATGCTTGATTGAATGTGTGTATTTTCCACTAGCTCTGTGGCAGCATTATAACATGTGCTGCAGTAACTGCGGTATTTACATTTAAGCACCTTTTTATTTTTATTTTCAATCATTTTCCTGAAGGCAGATTTTCACATTTAAGTCATTACTCACCCGCTTTTAACGTGCAAAATGTGTCCGAAACAACGTTCACAGTCACTTCCTATAAGACTTTGTGCCCTTCATTCTTCCACTGATTGCGAAAGACTTGGGCTTTAATGTTGATTTCTTTGTTATTTCCCGCTAATAACCTTACAGACCTGATGTAGGACTCGTTCTTACCCATCGTTTTTTCCTCAGTATCGGTTTATAAGGCAAAAATGACTCAAAAAATGTCTTGGGTAACTCATCCAGTTCCACTACCTGTGCCATTATAACACTGTTTGTTTGTTGGAGGTTTGCTCTACTTTCACACAGGGGCAGAAGTAGAGGAAACTGGTTTCTTATGTCAAATGAGAAACCAGTGACAAACTTTACATTTTCAAAATCATCAATAGCCATTAAATATGGTCAATGTTCCATTTTTTATGGTTCAAAAGCAATTCTGTACTGGAGGGTTTCTTAGGCCCACTTTAACTTGAAGTGCACTCATGCATTTGACAGTGAATCAAAGTTATGACTACTGCACACTCTTAATAAATACAAACTCATTCCTGTTAAAGGTCAACACTCATCCCATCTTTTGGTGGAAGGTATTAGAGATATGAAACACTGGTGGAGAAAAGTCCTTGAGTGCAAAAAAATCAAATAAAATAAGATTAGCAGAACAAAGACTTGTCATTGTGCTATAATACTCAAAGGTCAACCTAATTTTCTGACTTTGATCCCATGGTCCGGTTCCACAGAATCTCCTTATCTTAATCAACAAGAAGAAGTTGTGGAGAGCAGCTTTTATCTGTGGAGCCTTTTGTTCCTTTCAAATTGTTCATTTGTTGCCAACCAAAGTCTTATGCAAGGTGGAAATGTTACCTTGACAGACTATTGATGTGAAAGGTTGGCAGTGTGCATGTCAGGATCTTTGCTGACCCGTTTCAAGGGACTCCAGTCGATCGGGAGTCTTATTCTTCAGGGAAAAAAGTAAAACCGATGTTCAGGAATACACTGAAGCAGCCAAAAAGAGTAAAAAAAAAACAGTATAGGTTTGCATCATTTTAAGCTTGTAAACAGAAGCCTAAAAGAAACAATGCAAGCACTCCGTCAAATTGGCTCATTTATCAAAAAGACAGTGAAATGCGGACAGTCTTCTTTCTTTTTTTGGATGATGCTGACAGTTTTTTGCTCCCTGTGTACGTTTGTGCTGAAGGTAACATATTTTGATGAAGTATCTGTCTGTAGAAAGACAAATATCAAAAGTTTCCAAAAAACAAACTGAGCGTTAAAATAAAGTTATAATAACATCAGAATAAAGTCAAAATATTACTAAAAGTAATAAAATTCAGAGAAAAAAGTCAAAATATGAGAAGAAAATTGTAATATTATGGGGAAAAAGTTGTAATGATACGAGAAAAATAATACATAATGTACACTGGGAAATGTTTCCAAGAATTATTTTACAATGACCTTTTTATAACAGATGCTGCTGAATAAACAAGTCACCAAGAGTTTGAAAGTTTCTTGAAATATTTAACTCTGTTGTGCTCAGAAAACATAAATCTAAAATTTCATATCAGCACCAAAAGAAAAACACGAATATATAACACTAAACTCACTGCCTGCTTGTGACGTTATGAGCCGTTTTTCATTTTACTGCTGCTCAGGTAAAGAGAGCGAAGGTGTAACTGTGAGATCGATGAGGTTTCCATAAAAACGAAGCTGACAAATGGGCAAACAACATTTTGCATAAGATTAGGAGGAAAATAACTTCTGTTTTGATCATTGCTCATTCTGTAATTGGACAGATGTTTTAGTTTCCAGCTTCATAGCTTAGTGAGATGGAAATCCCAAAAGTCTCAATTATATTTGAGGGTTCACTGCGATTTGCATCTCAATATTGATACCCTAAAGAGACTTTTTTAAAATTATGATTGAAAAGTTTTATTAGCAGGTTATTTACAACGTATTATCGGCAGAATTTAGGCCAAAAATCTCAGAAACTTTCCAGAAAAAGAACAAAAAACGTTTCAGGAACATTTGAAATTTAGAGCTCCAAAAGTTGAATATTTATGAGGAAAAAAAAGATAAATCTCATAAAAGTAGAAAATTTTCTTAGTTTGAAAAGTTGAAAATTTGCCAGAAAAAAAAAATCTGACATTTTGAGACAAATTTCAGAAATTTTGTAGAAAAATACTTGGAATTTTCTGAGTTTCAAAAGGCAAATATTTCCAACTGTTTTGGAAACATTTGGAAATTTTCTTTGGGAAAACTTTCAAATGTTTTCTTTGGGAAAATTTCCAAAACCAACAATTTTTTGCTATCAGAACTTAGAAATTTCCAAGTGTTTTTTAGGGAATTTCAACAACTAATTCTCAAATTTTCTGAGTTTCTCTTTGCAATTTATCAACTTTTCAAACTCAGAAATTTCCATGTTTCTTCTAGAAAGTTTTTGAGATGAAACTAAAAATTTCTGACATTTCTTTGCAGAAATTTACTCCTCTTTTTTTCTGTCCATAATAGCCTTAACCCACCGTTATAGTTATTAGTCTCTTTCCAGCTGCAGCGACTCAACGTCTCTGTTTTGTGATATTTGCAATTTGAATGGCATCCATATTGCAGATAGCCGGATATTTTCAGGTGTGTGAGAGATTGTGTTTTATGTTCAGTTTTCTCCAGGAAGTCTGATGTTCCCAGTTTCTGACATCTTAGTTGCAAGATGAGAACGTCATCCAGCTTTTCATTTGGTTTGGATCCAAACAGCCAGATGGGTTGAATGTGTTGACATTCAAATAAATCCACAGAAAAGTTTGTTTCGCTGAGATGACAAGCAGGGAGCAGACAGGCTATTAGTCCATGTCAGCCATGAGTTACAGTCTGAAATATCTGGAAAGATGATGCAGATGATTTATAATTCACTCATGGTGGGTGAAGATGTTAAAAAAAAATGTAGATGTTTTATTTCTTTTTGCTTTGTTTAATGTCAGTTATTATCCATGGCAAAAAACACAGAGTCTTGAAAAAGTGGTTTTATTCCTTTAACATTTTACATTTTTGTTTTATTGTTACTATTCTCAGCCATTAACAACATGATCTAGATCAGTTTTCATTTAAAAAACACTTTTTGTATTTGGCCAAGTTTTGATACAGTAATAAAAAGCAGATTTAAGAGCATTAAGATGTATTTTAGTAAATGTGCTTCTAGTTACCATGAACATAGAAGGAAACAAGAAAGCTTGGAAAAATTAGCACTTGATGTTGCAGTTAATATTTTTGTAAGTAGGTTTGTCCTAATTTATTTTATTTAATCTTAAATTGTGGTTAGGATGAGGGCGCAGGAGGAGGGCACATAAAATCAAACCAAAGGCCATAAGTGGCCCGCACACCCCACTTTGAGCACCCTTTATTTAAACAAGCAAAAGTGGAATGTTATGAATTCAAAATATCTTTTCTGTGTAAAATAAACACTGTAGAAAAATGGCAATGGGAAGTTCACAACTTCTTACAAATTGTTCAGCTTAAACTGATTTAATAATAAAAATGTTTCTGTTATAATTAACTATAAATGTAATGTGATCCACGGTAACCGGCTATAGTAGCTGATACTTTTATTGCTGCTGTAGACCGTAAGTTAAAATAGAAATGATCCTGCTCACTGACTTCAAAGCACTTTTACATCATTATTTATTTCATATTGAATGTTTTGAAGCATAGCCCGAAGAAAGAAAATATGTATAAAAAGGCTCCGGTTTCCACTCCAGGTTCTTTTTATTATAATAATCTGCTGATAAGGTGTAGCCCATGAGAACCTCTGTTCCAGCCGAATGCCGTTTTCCTATAAAATCAATATGAAAGAAATCTGAAAAGACGGAGATAAACAAACACATTCTCAGTGGTTTGGTAGAAAAAACTGCCTCTGTTTATTACTGGACTCAATGTTTTTGTTTTATTTAGTGTAGATTTTGAGTCAACTGATTTAAGTGGTGATTTTGTAGAATTTGTATTTTTATGCATAAAGAGAATATTCAAGTTTGAGATGGTTTTAACGGCATAAAAAAATTCATGATCCTTTCCCTCTGATATAAAGAGATAGATTTTTTTATGCTAAAATGGAAAATTTTTCCTAGATGAATTTCTCAAGATAGCGAGTTAATTTCCAAATGGTTTTCTCAACGTGTTTTCTTGAGCTTAATTAGTTGTCTTGAGAAATTAAGGGGAATTAAGTCGCTATCACAAGAAAACCATTGGAAGAAAGTATATGTCTGAAGGAAGTTATTAATCTCGATAATCACTGGGAAATCAGCTTATCTCAAGAAAACCATCGGAGAAACGTACACGCGGAAAACAAGAAATTAACACGTTATCTCTTGGAAACCTGCAGGAAATTAATCTAAAAAAATAATCAGGAAGTAAACTTGTTATCTCGACGAAACCAACAGGAGAAAGTATATGCGGAAAATCCTTGGGAAATTAATTTGTTATCTCAAGAAAACCTTCAGGAAATTAATTTATCTTGAGAAAACGTCCGCTCTCACCTTTCCAGAACTCACTTGTAACTTTTTTAAGTTCCTTCAACTTAAAAACTTCAAGTCCATTCAACTGAAGTGCAATATTTGTAAATCCAGTGTAAAAAAAGTCAACAAATTTAGGCACATTTAAAAAAAATATTTCAACCACCAAGATATATACTTATTTTTGGCATTACCAGAGCTCCATACAATGTTTTTTTTGTTTGTTTTTTTTTAAATGAAGGGTTCCTCATTCTTCACATCTGTCCTGCAGCCTTTGGGCATAAACTGAAATGCTTTTTATGTGCTTTTAGCCGAGAGTCTGGCGTTTCCGTGGAAACCAGATTTGTTTATGTTTAATTGCGGGGAGGCGCAGTAATGAGTGCAGGGGATAAAGTTAAGTTTATTCTCTATAAAGGAGAACCTTATGAGTGTATGAAATTCTAGATGGGATTTAACGCTTACAATTACTGTACTTATTTCATTGTTCTGTAATATCTAATTATAAATCTGGACAGCACAAATTAAAGTCTGATGGGAAAAGTCACTGAGTCAATCTGTGTTTACTACAAAGATATAGCCTGGCGGTAATGATCACACACCAGAAAACAACTGTTCCCCTTTTCTCTATCTAAAATTAAATCTTTTAATTACACCGGTGTGAGCGCGTGTGTACCTTTACGCTCCAACAGTCACATAACGTCCCCAACATTTCATCTGGAGGGAAAATTAGCAAAGTGACAAATTATTTTCATTCCATCCCATCTGAACAAGGTGTACATACATATTACAGCCAGTTTTGGCTTCTGGTTAAAAGTACCAAACAAAAAAATGTTATAAAAACAAAAATTATTGCAGAACTTAGAGTATTTTTCCACATAAACCAATTTTTTTCTTATAAAAATTACTTTGAACATCGAAGAAAGACACGACTTGTTTTTTAGACCAACTCGTTTGAATCAATCAAAAAATAAAATCCAGTCATAATATTTAGAAATGAAGATTTTAAGTTTTATTTTGATACTGACTGTCATCAGTGCTTCTGGTGGGTTGTCCAAAGTGGGGTCCGTGGACCATTTGTGGCCCACACAATTTTTATTTTCCTGTCACCTGTTCCCATGACTCATGAATATTAGAAATTTGATTGATGCAAAACCTACAACCGCTAAAATCTGATGCTATTCCATTTTTGTTTGTGAGGAAAGAAGTTGCACTCAGCGTCTTCTTCAGAGGTTTTTGTGTTGTTTCCTTCAGTCAATATTGGTGCAGCGCCCCCACAGGCGAGGAGGGGAACAGGTTTTTCAAAGGGTTTGGTTCATTTGATTCAGTGCAGTGTGAAAGTGAACCGCAGCAGCTGAAAATGGAACAAATGTTGCCATTTTGGTCCCAAATTGAACCGAGTCTACCGGACTGTCAGGTGTTAAAACACCATAAAAAAATCTCTTTTCAGATGGGTTGTGCTGTGTTTGGTGTTTTGTGATTTCTGGTGAAATAATAGCTTGTTTTTCTCAGGCCTTTAAGTACTGATCAGCTATGATATCGGCGTGCTGGAAGCAGATGGCTGGTGCTACCTGCAGTCAAATCCCTGCCATCCCAGTCTCTCTGGGTAAATTCAGCATAAGCTTAATTAAGGATTTGATAACCGCAGAGGAGCTCAGAGATGGGCACTAATTCCAAATTTAAGACAAGCTTACTAGTAAAACCTTATGGAGGCGGTACTTACGACATGTTGCTGCTTTATACTTTCCTCTAGCATGTGAACTTGTCCGACTGGAGCTTTACAGAAAGGCAGACGTTTTAGAGCAAAGCGCTGAATAAAACAGATGTTTATTGGAGGCTTTGCTTCCTCTGAAGTTACACATTGCAAGGAGCAGCTGTTTCTTTAATGACATGGGAATCTATAAGAAATGCAAATGTGGTTGAATGAAGCTGTGATTATGGATCTCTGTAGTATTCTTAGTCCAAAAACACCACTGAGGGATTTCTGGGAGTCTTCATGGATCGGTTGTCTAAGGTGACCCTGCCAAAAACTTTGAGAACAAACTCCAAATTTCCACAAAAAAATGTCATCAGATGATTTTCTGCCTGTTTTTTTTTTTTTTTTTGTATGTTTTGCATGAAAAATTATGAACTTGTAACTCTTGACATCGATATGTGATGCAATATTTTGATGGATGGTTGCATTTACCCATGACGCCCTGCATTGTAGTCCATTTCCTGTTTTTGTAGCGATCGCCATTCTGCTTTGCGTTCACGTTCGAACTGCACCAGAGTTCACGTCAACCGAACCGAGACTGAGGATTGTAGGTGGACCAGGGTTTGCTTTTTTTGGTTCAATTATGGATTCACACCTCAGTAAACAAACCGGACTTTAAAGGCAAACAAACTGGAGTTGGATTGAAGCGGACTAAATATGTATGCAGAATCCAAAAAAGGCAATTCGCTGTAGAAAACAACACATTCAGAGCAGTAATTTAGGCAAAACATCTTTGTCCATAAATATGTTTTAGCCTAAACTCCTCCAATGGGATAGTTTTAGCTTCACCCTGCTGAGATTTGCAAAAGGAATGCTACAGTATTTCATTTTAGGCAGTAAAATCTGTATTATTTATGCATTTGCACTATTTTTGTATTTCTACTATTGTAGAAAATAAAAGTCATAAGTGGCTAAATGAAAAGTCAGCAGAATGTGGAAATTTATTTAAATCAGATTAATCTTTTAATTATCACAACTTTTAATGATCACACCATTGTGTGTTTTTGCAGTGTATTTGGTATCCATGGAAATGCCAGACTCATGGCTAGAAGTTGTTTTTTTATTTAAAAGAAAGCATGTGAGTTTAAGGGCAATGACAGACGTCAGTGAATAGGAACCTTCATCAAAAAGACAATGTATGGAGCTCTAGCAGTACCAAAAAAAGTACAAATCCAGGCGGTTTCATTTTTCTTTTTAAGTAAAATGTGTCTACATTTGTTGTAAGCACATCTTTCTGACTTTGGAAAGGTAAGATTTTGGGTTTTTTGCAATGAAAGAGTAACAAACACAGAGAGTTAAACCAAAACACAATGGAAGTAGAAAACTAACACAAAGAGAATAACTTAAATACTCCACAAATAAACAAAACAAAAACACAAACAATCACACCAAAGAGCAATTTAATATCTGAAAATTGAGAATGGTGTAAACTCCATTCAAAATCTCCATTTCAACAGTTTTTACTGTATTTTCTGTCTATCTCTATTTTTCCAAGGACAACAAAAGCAAAAAATCAGTAGCCTCATAGAGTTCCATTAGGATTTATCCGATTCTCATTTTTTGCTTGGAAAGTCTGTCCTGCAGCGTTAAATGAGCCCCATCGGTCGGACAGCTGTGCCTTGATCGGCTGATGTCAAACACAGCAAGCAGGAACAGATGCGCAACAATTTGCCAGAAAGCCGCCATAAAGTTGAGCGGGACGGAGATGATGGCACATAATTAGGATTCCCGACAGGTTTGGGTCAGACAGGTCGTTATTTGGCACATTTCATGGTGCAAATCTTTAGATTTTCATTTCCCTGCCAGTTAAAGGAGGACTGCAGGTGTGTGTGTGTGTGTGTGTTTGTTTGTTTCTAATACCTTGTGGGGACCATTTTCCTGACATATACTACGTTGTGGGGACACACTGCCCCTTGTGGGGACCGAAGCCTGGTCCCCACAAGGGGAAACGCTGTTTTTGGGTCAGGGGTCAGAAATAGGACTAAGGTGTGAATTGAGTTTTGGTTAGGGTTAGGGTTAGGTATGTAATGGATAGGGTTAGGATAAGGGTAAGGTTTAGGCTGTAGAAATGAATGGAAGTCAATGGAAAGTTCCCGCAAAGATAGCTGAGCAAACATCTGTGTGTGTGGGGGGGGAGAGGGGGTGTGTGTTTGTGTGTGTGTGTGCGTGCGTGCGTGCGTGTGTCTGTGAGATGACGATGGGTAATGTTTGAAAAGACAGACGAATAAAACCTTTAGCACATTTATTTTCGAAATGAATTTAAATCTTTGCCGGAGCTGACTAATTTCTCTCGTTTCTATTTATGCGTTGCATTGTTTAAACAAAACTCCTCTCTATTAACAATTCATCCACTGCCAGCTTAGAGACAGCAATGAGAATACAAGCAAATAAAATGCCTCTGTTAACTCTGACTCCTGGCTGCAAATATATTATGTTTAGATTTATTTCTACACTGCAAAAACTCAAAATCTTACCAAGTATTTTTGGTCTTGTTTCAAGTTCAAATATCTTATAATAATTCTTGAAATAAGAGCAAACTTATTTCAACTCACAAGTAACTTTTTATAAAGATATATAGGAGCTTGGTTTAAGTCAATAATTCATTAATATTGTTTAAAAAGTGCTAGTCCCATTGGCAGATTATTTCACTTATAACAAGACAATTTTCCCATGTCATAAGTGAAATAATCTGCAAGAAGAACTAGTACTTTATCATCAATATTAAGGAATTAATGACCTAAAACAATCTCCTATATCTTGCTGAAAGGTTACTACTTATAACTTAGACTTAGACTTAGACTTAGACTTAGACTGACTTTATTATCATTTTGCATGCACAGGGTGAATACAGAACGAAATTTCGTTGCATACGGCTCAGGACAATGTTTTGAGCTTTCAATGTTGTGAGGTTACTCCAGAATAAAATAAGATACAGTATAAAATATGAATATAAATATAAATATAGAATATAAAGTGCAGTAATGACAGTAAAATATAAGTTATTTAGCTCTGTACATGTGCAAGGTATAAAGTGGAGACCAGATTTTAAGTGCAGTCCAGTTAAGAGTTCAGCAGTCTGATGGCAAGTGGGAAAAAGCTGTTTCGGAACCTGGTGGTCCTGCACCGGATGCTGCGGAACCTCTTTCCAGAGGGCAGCAGGGAGAACAGTCCATGGCGGGGGTGTGAGGGGTCACTGATGATGTTTCGGCCTCGGGACACGCAGCGCTGGGATGAAATGTCCTGAATGGAGGGAAGGGGGGCCCCGATGATCCTTTCTGCTGTCCGCACCACTCTCCTCACGTTCTTCCAGTCGGAGGCGCTGCAGCCTCCACACCACACAGAGAGGCAGCTGGTCAGAATGCTCTCTATGGTGCTTCTATAGAACGTCTTGAGGATGGGCGGGGGCAGGTGTGCTCTTCTCATCCTCCGCAGGAAATACAAACGTTTCTGTGCCCTCTTGACCAGAGACGTGGTGTTCACAGTCCAGGTGAAGTCGTTAGTGATGTGCACCCCCAGGAATTTGGTGCTGCTGACCACCTCCACAGCCGAGCTGTTGATGAGCAGTGGAGCGTGGCTGGGCCGGTTCTTCCTGAAGTCGACGATCATCTCCTTCGTCTTGTCAACGTTCAGGATCAGGCTGTTGTCTCTGCACCAGTCCACCAGCTGCTCCACCTCCTCTCTGTAGTCCAGGTCGTTGTCGTCTCTGATGAGGCCCACCACCGTAGTGTCGTCCGCGAACTTCACGATGTGGTTGGTGGCGAACCTGGGGACGCAGTCGTGTGTCATCAGAGTGAACAGCAGAGGGCTCAGGACGCAGCCCTGAGGGGAGCCTGTGCTGAGGGTGATGACATCGGAGGTGTGTTGTCCGATCCGGACTGACTGAGGTCTGTCGGTGAGGAAGTCTAGCAGCCAGTTGCACAGGGGGGTGCTGAAGCCCAGGTGTTCCAGTTTTCCTGCCAGATGCTGTGGGATGATTGTGTTGAACGCTGAGCTGAAGTCCAGGAACAACATCCGCACATGAGTGTTCTTCTCCTCCAGGTGGGCCAGGCTCAGGTGTAGGGCAGAGGAGATAGCGTCCTCAGTGGAGCGGTTTCGGCGGTAGGCAAACTGGAACGGGTCGAATGTGGAGGGGAGTCTGGAGACGATGTGTTCTTTTACCAGCCTTTCAAAGCACTTCATCATGATGGGAGTCAGTGCCACAGGCCGGTAATCGTTGAAAGAGGTGACTTGAGGTTTCTTTGGCACCGGAATGATGGAGGCAGTTTTGAGACAGGCTGGCACTGTGGCTTGGTCCAGTGAGGTGTTAAAAATGTCTGTTAGGACACCAGCCAGCTGACCTGCGCATTCCCTGAACACCCGCCCAGGTATGTTGTCGGGGCCTGGGGCCTTCCGTGGGTTGACTCTTTTTAGGGTCTTCAACACATCGGCTGTGTCCAGGCAGAGTGCTTCCTCTTCCTGGTGGGGAACAGTTTTCTTTGCCGGAGTACTGTTCAGTGCCTCGAACCTCCCAAAGAAGTTATTGAGTCCATTTAGAAAGTCGGCATCAACTTCACCCACTGGGGGGGAGGATGGATTGTAATCTGTGATCGCCTTTATGCCTTGCCACATACTTCTGGTGTTGCTAAGTTAGTTTGGTTTTATTTCAAGTGTACCAGCATATCTGCAGTAGAAACTAGACTAAAAATAATGGGTACGAATGTGGTAAATTAGTGTTATTTACAGTCTAATTTACATTTTAATCCATGTGTGATGTTTCCTTGGAGGTTATATAATCATGGAGTTCATTGAGTTCATGTGTGTGGGTGTCTTCGATGTTTTGTTTGGTGTGTGTGAAAAGCTGGAGGTAGCTGGTAAAGGAGCAGGTCTGCGACATGACATGACTTCTTTTCTGAACTTCATTCACATGTCGGCTGTTCAAATAAAAAGTTTCCATTTTGTCCATGAAAATGCTGATTTCTTCTCAGTTATTTTCTAATCCAGGTTTTTCAGGCTTTGCTAGAGTCAGCTCAGGGATGAACATCATCTCTGTGACTGTTACTGTATTTTTCCATTGGAGTAAGGTACATATTCTTGTAAAAGATCAGCAAAAGTTGATTTAGGTTTTAAATGGAACCCGTTATGCAAAATTCACATTTTGTATGTTTTTGTACTTTTTTGGGGGGGTTTCTACAGCTTCTGAAAACAAACAGGCATTCTTTTGGCAATAAGTTATTGTTTTTTGGTGTTTTAAAAACTTCTGGAAAGTAACGTCACAAAGTAGCCGGCACTGACCTTTCACCTAGTAATCCCAGCAAAGCCCAGCTTGTTACCTAGCAACCCCAGCAGAGTTCCACCAGTCTCCTAGCAACCCCAGCAGAGCTCCAGTAAGTTTGGTCATCTGGTTTTAACTGCTTTATATGCTGGAAAACACAAGAGTTTTGTTTTTGACGTATCATCCAGAAACCACTTGCTGCATTCGTGTGTAAGTGTGAATCTGTTAGCAGCCATTTTCATGTTTGAGTGGTAAAGTTGGGGGCGTGGCCAGCAGCAGCTTATATGGATTTAAAGTGACAGGACTCTAAAACAAAATAAGCAGAACTGACCAAACTGAAAACTCATCATCTATGAATGATTTTGTGAAAAAATAATAATAATGATAATTATATATATATATATATATATATATATATATATATATATATATATATATATATATATATATATATATATATATATATATATATATAAAATGGTAATGGCGAACCAACCAGACATTGTCGTAGTGGATAAACAACAGAGGAAAGCCGTTGTGATAGATGTAGCAATACCAAGCGACTGCAACATCAGGAAAAAGGAGCACGAGAAACTAGAGAAATACCAGGGCCTCAGAGAGGAACTGGAGAGGGCCTGGAAGGTGAAGACCACAGTGGTGCCTGTGGTCATCGGGGCCCTCGGGGCAGTCACCCCCAAACTGGACCAATGGCTACAACAGATCCCAGGAACAACATCAGACATCTCAGTCCAGAAATGTGCAGTCCTTGGCACAGCCAAGATACTGCGCAGAACCCTCAAGCTCCCAGGCCTCTGGTAGAGGACCCGAGCTCAGAGGATAAGAACCACCCGCGGTGGGTGAGAAGGGAATTTTTTTTTTTTTTTTTATATATATATATAAAGCATAATAGGTCACCATTTATGCTTTTTTAGCATACATACGTGTTTTTCTTTTGTTGTGGTACTTAGGTAAATGTTACATGAACTCATCAGGTAAAAACATTTATGTAACATCAACATATTTCCAGTTAGTACCTTCAGTACAAATCAGACTCGACTTGCACTAGTTACAGTAAATAAGAGAAACTTGTTTTTTACTCGAATTGGGAAGAATTGAAATAAATTTCTTTATCACCTTGAACTCAAATGCTGAACTCAGAAGTCTCACTGGTCCTCCATACTGTAGTATTTGAAATTGTTCGACTTTACACAAGATAAAAATCTGCCCAGTTAATGGTTTATCCAGAATTTAAAAACAAAACGCCGACAAGTTGAGGGAACTGCCTAGAAAACGTCATAAAAATTAAATTAATGGCATTAAAAAAATACAAATCTAATATCTGGTGTCTTCAGGTGAATTATTTGAGTTTTATTATTCATGTGTCTTTATTTTTGAGTATGTTCCTTAATGAATCATTGCTGTACGTTTTATTGAAATATCTAGATTTCATAAATTGATATTGCTGTAAATTGTGTCATTTAATCTGCTTTAAACTGTTGGCCAATCAAACCTTCTGTTGGCATATTTACGACAATATCGCCACCTTGTGTTCATTTACCGCAAGTACCACATTTAATCCCAGGTTATTGATCTTCAATCATTTAAAAAAAAGAATAGAATCTTATTTCTTTTGCCTCAGTCATGAAATCCAATGTAATGATATAATTTATTCAATTTAAAACAAACTAGAATCACTAAAGGAAGATTTCTGTCACAATGTTACTGAGTTAACACTCAAATGTTAATTTTATTTAATCTAAATATAAAGTTACATTTGTAGTGGAAACGCAGCTTTTGTGGCCTTTGTTGCAGGCATTTAAAAAAATATATACCAAGACCAATTATTTAAAAATGGCTTTTATTTGAACATGATTGCTTGTGTGTCCAGTTTCTACCAGTCACTATTTACATTGAATTGGAAGTTTGTCATGAAAAAATCAGTGAGTTAAACGTGATTTGGTTAGTTTCTGTCTAGATCCATGTTCCCTTACAGTTCAGCCAAAGAGTCCTCCTCTTGCTGCGGAAGAGATAAAGAAAATCACCACAGTTTTAGTTATCTGTCCCTGTCTGAAGTTTTCTATTAGTTTAATTTAGTTTATTTAGGTTCCTACATTTCTCGGTGACCGTATAAAGGGCCTCCATTCCAGCTGAAATGTGGTCGGTGACGTGGCAGTGGAGCAGCCAGGTACCAGGATGCTCAGGGCGCATCTTCACTGTCTGGACAGGGAAAGAGCAGCTTTTACTTTAGATTTTATTTCATTAAAAAAAATTACCTCATTAGATTTCAACCTAAATTAAGCAAAAACTTTTGGTATAATATTGTAATGTGACTGATTAGTCTTAGAGATGAGCACAAATATAGCAGCACCACATATTAAAATCCATAAAATAAATTACTCCTTCATTGGTGCAGTATTATTTAGCTCTGATTTTTTTAAATTTTATTTCCAAAGCATAATTTGGAAGCCATTATTAAGAGGGAATAAATCTGACTTTGGAAATAATGCATACACTGCAAAATCACAAAATCTCACCTAATATTTTGTGTCTAATTTTCAGTGCAAACATGTGAGAAAACTTGAAATAAGACAAAACTAACTTACAAGAAACCTTTCATCAAGATATAGAAACTTGTCTTAGGTCAACAATTCATTAATATTGATGGAAAAAGTACAATTACCTCTGACACATTATTTCACTAAATGTGTAAAAATCCTTAAAATCTTTTCATACATTCAGTAGAGTTGTAAAAAAAGTTTTCGAAATCATAATTATACAACTATAGTTAAACCAAATATGGAAAAACAATCTAAAATGAGACTTTTTACAAAAAAGTAAATAATTATTACAAGAAAGGTAAAATATATATACCTTTCTCAATAATCAGTGGGAAAATCTGGAGAAATTTAACTACACTGATTTGTTTTTATTAAATTTCAACACGTTTTTACTGATAATAAGAAAAACTTACGGTAACATTAGCTTTAGCAGACAGAAAAAGATTAAATAATTTTGAAACAATGTGAGACGTTTTAAGACTTTACCTGAAAGATGGCTGGGAACAGCTCATACGAATCAACACGGTGACGTCCTCCACCCAGCTGCAGAATAAAGATAATTCAATTATGAATTATTTTTACTCCATTATGTGTCAGATTATGGCTGCGTACCTTATATTCCACACTGTGACCATGCCAGTGTACAGTATGAATATCCACTTCATTTCCCATCGCCATCAGGTACCAGTAAACCTTATCTCCCACCTCCATGTTCAGCCCATTCAGGTTGCTATACACATAACCGTTAATAGCTGAAACCAAGCAGAAAAGAAAAACAAAAGTTTTTACTTATTTAATCCTGATTTACTTTGGTTGGGACATGATGGAAAGTTTTGTTTGAAACTCCAGGCTAAATGTTCTGAGTGATGAACCAAAACCAATAACTACAAAATGTCAACATAGCAAACAAGTTAATTATTAACCGACTCAACCGGATCGAACATCAAAATCCACACAAATACAAACCGCAAAGTAAAATCATTAACTGCATCTAGTAGAACTTGTTTAGGAATTTCAAACACTAAGCTAAAATTAACCAAGTGTTTGATATCTTCAAAAGTTTCAGCATTTCTTTCTGTCCAAATCTGAGCTCAAACTTGTTATTTTTGCTCAAACTAAACCTAAAAGCATTTGGAAATATGTGGAATTTTTTTAAGGGTCCCTATAACGTAAGATTCACATTTTGAGAATTTTTTGTACTTCCATTCCGGTGTATTTTGGTGTCTGGAAATGAGCCGTTTCAAAAATCTCAACATTCCAAGGGCGCTGTGCCGTTACCTAGCAACCCCAGTGGCATTCCGCCTGTCGCCTAGCAACCCAAGCTGAGCTCCAGCACATGTGGTCAGCTGGTTTTATCGCTGCATGCGCTGCACAATGGCTGCTGGAAAAGACAAGTGTTTTGTTGTTGATTTGCCGTCCAGAATCCACTTGCTGCATTTTCGCTGGTTGTGCAGGAGGCTCTACTCATGCTTTTCAAAGATGTGCAGTTGTATAATTGCGCATCTGTTTGAAGCTACTTTTACATGTGTTTAAACATTGAGTTGGTGGGCGTGGCCAGCAGCAGCTTATTTGGATTTAAAGTGACAGAAGCCCTAAAAGAGTTTATCCTGAAAGGAGCTCAAAATGAAAATCTCATTATCTGAGAATAATTTCGTACAAAAAATTTAATTGATATGTTTTATAGTTCATATACAGTAGCTATTCTGACTTGTTCAATGAAGCACAATAGGTCACCCTGAAGTCCATTCTAGTGTCATTTAACTTTTTTCCTTCAGTAATATCTAGGTTCTGTGGAATCTGGTGAGTTTCCAGTTTTCTCTGTGTTTTTATCTCACCGTGCATTTTGTTGCTCTCAATGAAGGAGTCGTCAGCCTTCAGGTTTGGTCGAGGATTCCTGATGTTCCGTCTGATGTTTTCATCCAAATACCTGCAAAATAAAATGCATCACTTTTTGGAGCAGTCAGGAGAAAATTACTGAATTTGTAGCTTAAAGAGCCTCTTCTGTGCAGCAACTATTCAAACCTGAACCACACTGTGTGATGTAAGAATCGCATCAGATGTGTATTTTAGTGAGATTTTATGTGACAGACCAACAAAGTAGAGCAAAATTTTAATTGGAAAGGAAATTGATTTTTTTTATAGTAAAATTTATGTTTATAGCATGCATTTATGTTAATCCCTTTGAAATAAAATTTTTATCAATTCTTTTCATTGAATGGATTACGGACTACTTTGGATTGGTATACCACATTAAATCAAAATTAAATACTTAAAATTTGTGGTTCTAATGCAACAAAATTAATACTTTCCTAAACTTTGCCAAGCATAATAAATAAGAAGTATATTTATAGATGAAACAGGGTGTTGCTGTGTTGCAGTACATTTGAAATGTTCACTTTTTGCTTACTGAATTCAGTATTTATCAACATAGATTAAAAATATAAACGGTGAATTTGCTCTTTGAATTTTGACACCTACCAGCTTTCATTCTCATCAAACACCAAGAAAAGCAGAGCAAACTCTTCAACCTCCTTCTTTAGTCCCAGAGACCTGGAAGTGACACGATTTTGTTACACACACAGTGTTCAGTGATAAAATATACTTTAATTTCTCAGTATAAGCTTCATCGTGTTGGTTGAGATTTCAACGCTGTAAAAACACCAAATCTTATCAAGTATTTTTGGTCTTGGTAAGACTAAAAACACCATAACAAATGTAAATATGTGCAGTTTACAGTTGTTATGTATTTATATCTTGCTTAAAAGTTACTTTAAAGTTTGATTTGTTTTATTTCAAATATACTACGATATTTGCATGTGAAATTAGACCAAAATATTTGGTAACATTTTGTGTTTTTGCAGTGAATTCAGTCTTCACCTGGCCCAGCTGCGACGGCAGATCACTAATGGCCCAATTAATCCGCTGTACAAGTCCTGGCAGGAGGAGAGAGGGCATGTAAGTACACTGCAAAAACACAAAACATTACCAAGTACTTTTGGTCTAGTTTCTATTGCAAATACTTTAATACACTGAAAAAAAGACAAAACTAACAAACATGCAACTTTTCTGCAAGATATAACTGCTTGTTTTAAGTAAAGCTTTAGTAGAAAGTTCTAGTTCCACTGGTAAATTATTTCACTCATAACAAGAAACTTTTTCCTATAAGTGAAACAATCTGCCGGTGGAACTAATACTTTTTAAAATCAACATTAAGGCATTTTTCACTTAAAACAAGCTCCTATTCCTGAAAAATTACTTCTAGTTAGTTTTGTCTTATTTCAAGTGTAGTAAGACATTTTCACCTAAACAAGACTAAAAGTATTTGGTAATATGTTTTGTTTTTGCAGTGTGCTTCATCAACACACCTTTGTGACATCAGCAGTAGAGTAATATGCTGACACAGAGCACTCCTCCTGCTCTGTGGTTGGTCCTGTGTTCTTGTTGACCAACCAGGTGTACGTGTGAGTTTCACCTGGACAAATACATTAGAAAGTCTTTCTGAACCCATCCAGTACGTATAAATAATCACTCCATTTTTCTGTGTGCTTTGACCATTTTGCTGATCAAAAGTGTGATGCTTCATCTCCTGTACCTGGTTTGGTTTGGTAAACATCGGGAGATTCTGTCTTCACTCCGTGGGCGTGGATAGAATAAGCTCTGGATGCCATGTTTTTAAAAACAATCTTAACTTTGTCGCCCACTGACGCATGAATCATTGGTCCTGAATGCAACAGAGACATTTACAGCACATGCTGTGTCAGATAAATCCAGAAAATAATGCACTTCTAAACAGAAAAATACAAAAAAAGCAGTAAATGACACTAAAAGAAAAAGGAAACACAATCCACATGTATTACTGCTAATAGCAAAGATGTGTAAACAGACTTCCAACAATTTTAGTTTAGTTTAGTTTAGTTTAGTTTTTAAAAAATATATTTTTTGTGCTGCTGTAATCAGACATGAACGGCAAGAAACTAAATTTTCTCAGGTATTTTTGGTCACTTGAAATAAGACAAAACTGACTTACAAGTAACTTTTAGTCAGATATAGGAGCTTGTTTTAAGTAAATAATTCCTTAATATTGATTTTAAAAACGTTTTAGTTCCACTAGCAGATTATTTCACTTATAACGTGAGAAAATGTCTTGTTATAATTTAAATAAGTGAAACTGCCAGTGGAACTAGAATTTAGTTGCTAGGTGACGGCTGGATTTGGTTTAGGTTGCTAGGTAACGGCGCAGTGCTCGTTGGTTGTGAAATAATCTGCTGGTGGAAATAGTACTTTTTCATCAGTATTAAGAAATTCTTGACTTACTACAGGCTGCTACGCCTTGTTTAAAAGTTACTTATAAGTTTTTGATATACTTGCTTGTTTAGTTGAATAATTCCTTAATATTGATGGAAAGAGTACAAGTTATAAATAAAATAATCTGTCAGTGGATCAAGACAGTTCAATTTATAATATTGAAAAAAATTGTTTTTCCACTGTTAAATTATTTCTCTCATAACTGGTACTTTATTATCCAAATTACAAAATTATTTACTTAAACAAGATCCTATTTCTTGCTAAAAGATACTTGTAAGTTAGTTTTGTCTTATTTCAAGTTCACTAAGATATTTGCACTAGAAACTAGAGCAAAATACGTGGTAGGTTTTGTGTTTTTGCAGTGCATGTCTGAATACAGTGACTTAAGGCCACTAGCACCACAAAAAATATTTAATTTACTTATAAAGATTGACTCACATCTGCCTGACTTGATGATGTCTCATTGTCTTTACAATTTTGAAAAGTCACCAACTACTAAAACACAACAGTTCTAAATGATCGCTGCTTAGTTTTGATCAGACCTACTGAAGGCCGTTATTGGACATGTTATTTCATAATCCAGCAATGATAAATTCAAACCAAAAGTACCCATAATTCCAAGGTGATCCATGTCAGCCGTTCGTTCCACCTTCTTGGTGAACTTGTCGTTGGTAAACTGCTGGTAAACAACCTTCTTGTAAATAGAGCCGATGTATCCATCGCGCTTATCCAGAAAGACAGGGGCAGGACTGTAGTAAGAGAGAAAATGAATAGGAGAAAAAGGTTTATTTATTATGCAACTATAGGGCTGCAACTAATGATTAATTGATTATCTTATTGGTTATCATGACGACTAATTGGATAAAAAAAATTGGCTCATTCTGTAGATTTTTTACTTAACCACTTAACCTTACTTTCTACAATATTGGAACTACATTAAAAATGCAAGAAAAAAAAAACTTTTCCAATCAGGGCTGAAATTTCCTTGAAATTCGATTGAAATGAAAACACTTCACAATAAAAAAAAAACATTTTCAAGTTCACAAATACATTTTGTAATCCTTTTTTTTTGATCTGCTCAATAATAAACTATAGATGTGAAATATTCTCCTGACACAAACAAAATAAACTTTAAACAATCTGCACCTGCAGGCCAGATTTGATTTGTTCTAGAATTTTTTTCAGGGGCCGTGCAAAATTCTTCAGAGGGTCACAGGCGGCCCTCAGACCGCACTTTTGACACCTCTGACATAGAGTATCATTTTTATGAATAAAAAAATATGTATATATTGGTCTTTTGTTATATTCATATACAGTATGTATCCTGAATTTCCCCACTGTGGAACAATAAACATTTCTTTTAATTATATTTCTATGTAATAACTAAGAAAGTAGCTTTAGGGTTCTTATTAAAATCTGTTATCTTATATAAATTTATTAAATATATTAGCTGAATTATTTAAATTACTTCAACCATTTTCCTTGAAATTCAAAAGTATGTACTCATAGCATGACTTTTCTGCTCATTTTTAATTGTAAAATGATAGTATATAAGTAAAAAATATGCTTCAAAAGAATTAAAAAGCAAATAAAATTTTCATGAAGATACAAATTCAAGTAGCAGTGACCAGTTTAGTGTCGTACTTTTCATGTCCTCTGAACATCTCAGTCTCCCAGGTGCGGTTGG
Organism: Xiphophorus hellerii; assembly: GCF_003331165.1. Taxonomy (NCBI): domain Eukaryota; kingdom Metazoa; phylum Chordata; class Actinopteri; order Cyprinodontiformes; family Poeciliidae; genus Xiphophorus; species Xiphophorus hellerii. The sequence goes on along the minus strand of NC_045680.1, from coordinate 1,035,458 downwards.
GCGAGTAGTCCCAGTCGATTTCCACGGCGGCGATGTAGAAGGTCTTTGAATGCAGCATCACCTCAGACTGACTCTGAAACACGCTGCACTTCTGCACCGTGTAGTTGGCTCGCATCCCACCCCGATAATGGTCCACCGTCGCAGAAACCACTTCAAACTGACCTGAAACACAAAAACAACTTATGTTTTAGTTCACTCTGCAGTTTAGAATTTAATGAATGATTGTTGCTTTTGTAAGTTTGATTCTCTGCTTAGGAGAGACACAGTTTTTCATGTATGCAAAATTAATATTTTTTGTGCTTCTATTTGGGTTCCTGCTGCTTCTAAAATCAAATCAAAACGCTTAAAAAAAAAAAACACCCGACCGATTTTTGGCAATAAGTTAATGTTTTTTGGTGTCTGGAAATGAGCCGTTTCAAAAATCGCCAGATTCCAAGAGCACTGCGCCGTTACCTAGCAACGCCAGGGCATAGCGCCCATAGCCTAGCAACCTAAGAAGAGTTCCAGCACATTTGTTCAGCTGGTTTCACCGCTGTATGTGGAATACAATGGCTGCTGGAAAAGATAACTGTTTTGTTATTGATTTACCATCCAGAAAGCATTTGCTGCATTCTTGCTAGTTGAGCAGGAGGTTCCACTTCTGCTTGTCAAATATGTACGGTTGTGTAATTGCACATATGTTTGCAGCCATTTTCAGGTGCGAGTGTAAATGTTGAGTTGAGAGACGAGGCCAACAGCAGCTCATATGGATTTAAAGCTGCCAAATGTAACTTTTATAAAAATATTTTGTTGAGACTGTCATCATGTGTGACAGTTTATTATGAGACAGATAATCTGTGAATAAATAAAATGAGGTAGAAACAACTAATCAGAGCAAGAAGGTGGGTCTTAATGCTGTCAATCACAATATTGTGTGTTCTCTCTCTTAACGGTGCTCTCTCCTATGCTGCAGCTAGCATAGTCTGTTGTGAATGCTAAGGTTAGTTAGCATGGTCACCGATAAATGGTTTTTCTTGCAACAGTAAGTTGTTTCTTCACCATTAGCACATTTAGCAGCGAGTACATGAGGGTTATTGACAGCGCTAAGACCCTCTTCCTGGCTCCGATTGGTTGTTTTTAGTCAGATGCATTTCTTCAATGCAATGGTGCAAGTGATTATTTTCTTATTATTACTTTCTATAAAGAAAAGACTATTTAAAAACATCTACAGTGTTAATCTTTATTGATCATATTTTGATTATTTTTTCAAACTTGATGTTTTCTTATATATTTTGTGTTTTTTTTCATACTTTTTTTTGAAGTTGCAGTGAATTTAACACAAACCTACCCATGCTGTCCGGCTCCATAGTTACTGTGTGCGAGATGTGAGGGAAAACACTGATGGTGTCTTTTCTGTTCTGGCAGTAGAGGAATCGGTTTCCCTGGAAGTAAAGGCTGATGATGTCTGTCTCCGTGCCCAGACCCGAGAGGTGCCACGTCGTTTTGTCCCCCTTACACATGGTGAGGCCCGGAAGGTTCCTGTACACAAACCCGTTGATCGCTAAAGGACAAGCAGAAACATGGAGATTATTTCAAACAAGACAACATAATGAATCAGATGAAGCAAAAGAAGATTGAAAAAAATGTCAAATCTCAACTCACCATGCATTTTATTGCTTTCAATGAAGTCCTCGTTCTCCTTGGTAACAGAGTTAGGAGCTGTAGTGAAAGTCCGGATGTTTTCATCCAGGTACCAGCTGAGGTTCTCATCAAACACTGTGGCCATAAGATGAAACTCCTTGTTATAGTTCTTCTGCAAAAACAAAACAAGAAACAACATGTTAGATGCAAACAATTCACTGACTTACGATTAATTGCCAATTAATGGTTTACAGAGGTGGGTAGAGCACACAAACGTTGTACTCAAGTAAAAGTAGCACTACTTCAGCATAAAAAGACTGCTCAAGTACTGAGTAACTGATCAAATTAGCCATCGTTTAATATTTAAAAATTACATAATCAAAGGGACCAAAATATATAATTAAGTGGAAATTTTGGTATTTTAAGGATCAAAATGACAATTCATATAAGTAACAAAAAACATGAAACTTATGAAAGTTTTAAAAAAAAAACTGCAGTGTGTTTAAACGTGTTAGTTTCTCATTCAGTGAGTAGAACAAGCAGAAATTTTACTCAAGAGAGATACTATATAATAAAATTACCCAGGTAAAAGCAAAAAGTACAGTGTACTCCTGAAAGTATTTTTTTTCCCCCAAAAAAAGTTACTCATGTAAATGTAGCTAGGTAAATGTAACTAGTTACTACCCAACTCTGATGGTTTATTAGATTAAAATTAGGGCCAATCTGTTTATTGCGCCCGTTTAGACCTTCTTTAGTGTTGTAATTTAGTGTCCGTCCAACAGAGGGCGCCGCTGGTCATCTTTACGCAGAGACGTTGATACAGAAATTAAAAATGGCGGCCGGCCCATTCCTGACGGAGAAGGAGAAACGGTCCAAACAGAGTCCAGTGTGGGGTGAAAAAGACACTTTATGCGGTTCTGTTTAATTATTGATGCTACGAAGGTGAGGAGACCTGAAAAACTGTAACATGATGGAAAAAACATGACGCCAAGGCTGATTTTGAGCCTGTTGTGAGTTAATACACTTCATGGATCGAAGTCTTAGCATTTCTTGAAGAGCAACAGATGGTTCTCCTTTATGAATATCTCTGTTCATGTTAAGTTACAGGTATTTAATTCCTGGTTTTTAAAATTTCTGGAACAAAAATGGTACTTTTTTTAACTTAGTATCTAAATTCTGGAAAAGTTTGTTTTAAATTCTTGTAAAATAAAAAATAAATATGTCAGTTAGAAGAAACAAACTGCACGTAATAAGTAATAAATGGGTTTGAGATCATGAGCGAATGTTTACAAATCCGAAACAGGATTGTGATAGTTTTGGGTTTTTCATTGTAATTTAGTTTTACTTCGTTGTGACATTTTGTTTGTTTATTTCAGTTAGTTTTAATTAGTTTCTAGAAGATGCTTGCTAACCTATTAATTATAAGTTGTTTATTGTTTAGATTTTATTAATTATACCAGTAGTTTTAGTTTTTTCATATTTTGGGGAATTTTAAGATCCAGAATTCAAAAACGTATTGTGTTGTGATTGTGTATACATCGATTGGGTAATGAATACTCAATAGAAGATAAAATTTTTAAAAATGTATTTAATTATTGTTTATCAGCCAATTGACTGGTGTTTTCTCCAAACTTTTGCTGCTGCCATTTTGGGACTAGTGTAAGGATTTTGGAGTGCCGTAATTTGCTGACGGCTGATGTAAACTGAACAATTTCACATCAGCTCAAACGAAAAATAAGTAGATTTATAAACATAAAAACAAATCATATTATATCTATAATTTCAGCTTGTTTTAGTGAGTGATATAGTTCCAGTTATTTTTAGTTTTTTCCCCATTAATTATTGTTTTCACAAAAATATTTGCTCAGATTCAGTTTTAGTTATGTTTTCCATAATCTGAAATAGAAATACTTTGTGATTTTACAAACTAGCGGTCATAATAAAAATCCTTCACCTGTGCTCCTTTCTTTAGGGACCCGGGTCGGCAGACGAGAAGCGGCCCGACCAACCCAGAACTCGTGTCTTTAACAGGATCCACTGCAGAGTAGTACAGGTAGCTCAGACAGTCGGGCTCCCCTGGAACCGGACCGGCACCTACAGGTACGGTCCACTCATAGGTGTACACCGTCCCAGGTCTGACCTGGGCGGCTGGAGGCGGAGTCACCACCCCTAAAATCATCATTACATAATGTCAGAATATTATTATTATTATTATTATTATCCATAAAACCAGAGATGAAATCTTGAGGAAACCATGTTTGGTGAACTCACTTGGCTCTCGTTTCAGCTCCCGCAGTTTCTTTGCTGTGTACGACTCTGAGAAAAAAAAATGTTTAAAGCTCAGACGAGTGAGGAATACTCTATTCAAGCCAAGAAATTATTATTTTTGTTATTCACCTTCTAGCTCGTTGTAGTAAAGTGTCCCGTCCTGTTCGATGCTGTACTGAACTCCATGCGGCTGAATCGTGTACGGCCGGACTGGCTTTGTTCTTAAAAATCACCTTAATCGTGTCTTTCTCTTCGGCTCGCAGGACGGGACCTGCGGACAGTTAGCAGTACAATTAAATAAATAATCACAAAAATACAAATATTCACCAAAATATTATAATATTGCTATAATAAGAGACAGTTTTGAATGTTTCTACTATAAATAAGTGAAAAGTAAAGCAAGAATTGTATTTTGTATTTATTCTCATAGTGTTATGAGAATAAATACAAAAATATTTAGTCAAATATTTTAGTATTATGACTAAAATACTATAACTTTAGTCATAAAGACTAAAGATTAAAATTATTAAGATTAAAACCGTACAAGAATAAATTCAAAATATGTGAAAGTCGTAGTATTACATGAATAAAGTTAAAATACAAGAATTGAGTCACATTATGAGAATAAAGTCATAGAATTATATGACAGTCATATTATGAGAATAAGGTCGTATGAGAATAAATTTAAAATAATATAAAAATAAAGTTGTAATAATACCAGAGTAAAGTTTCAAAGTCCTGCTATTGATAATAACCTGAAGCTGATGGGTTAATTTATTATTTTCTAATTTGTAAAATCAATACCAATCAGTTGTAATACTGCTTTTTTCTGTTGGCGTTCTCATAATATTACAACTTTATTCTGGGAATATTTTGACTTTATTCTTGTATTTTTTTATTTTCTTAGTGTGGCTCTAATACATACATATATGATGGAGATCACAAGAAATGACCTGGTCTCATGATATAATCGAAATCTTTTATGGAAAAGTCAAAAGATAAGTTAAAACATGAGTTTTTAAATCTCTGTCGTGCTTGGATTACCCAGAATCCCCAGGTGCTGCTCCTCCGGGCTGCGTATCATCTTCGTTGTGAAAGTGTTGTCGAGATATTCCACGTATCGAACCTTCTTATACCTGCTGCCGATGCGGGTCGGACCTCTAGTCACAAAGGTTTCTGCCTCGCTGTGCGCAGAAAAGCACAGGATGTGGTTGTAGCAGTTCTCAAAACATCAACATGTCTGCTAGCATGTGGATTAACCAACCTTTCGCTGGGTGCCGTGGGCGCATAATCCCAGACCTCTTCCTCAGCAGCGATGAAGAACTGCCTGAGCTCACCGTGAGGACGGGGCTTGTGCACGTTAGGGAAGCACTTCTTGATTTCAAACAATGCCTGCATTCCGGCTGGATGAAAAATATAAAGCAAAAACAAAAAAAAAAAACTCTTGAAAAAGTCTTAAACGTGAGTGAAGTATTTCAACTTTAATAGGTTATTAGCGTTAAACGCATGTTGCAGTGTGAGGTTAATCGGTTTTAGCTGTCAAGTCATCAATATAGCATGCTAAATCGTAAATATATGCGATAAATATAAAAGACAAAGGGATGCAGTGTTTTGCTACTAATTGTCAATACTAGATAACAAGGTCAGAAAAAAGTTTTAATTAAAAAAAATAGCAGGAGAGGGAAGTATGTCAGCTAGGCTAGCTTGACTATGATAACCGTAACATGTAGATGTGCTGTGGAATTTGGTGTGTTTTGGTTCAATTAAGAAAAAAAATCTGATCATCAACAGAGCAGGTCTTTAAGTTAGCTAACCAACCACTGCTGTGCTAGCTTAACCAATAGCAGCAGTAGCTAATCTACCACATCAATCACTTATTAATAACTGCAAAATAAAAATCAAGCCAGAAAACATAAAACTGCAACGATCTGAACTGAATGTTCTGTCCTTTTTTTGGTGTTGAATCCTGAAACATGAAGTACTGTTACTGTTGGTTGCCGTGGCAACGAGTCTGCGTGCAGCGTAGCCGAGACAGAGAGCGAGAAAACAGTGGTTTTGAGTTAACTGTTGGCCTGATTTGGAGCCTGGAAGACGTTTCCTCACCCGTCAGATGATCGTTGACGGTGCAGGTCAGCAGCCAGTGTCCGGGGTTGTCAGCCACCATTTCAGCAGTGGTGCTGGAGGCTGGGAAAAGGCTGACCATGTCTGTGTGGTGGTTCAGGTTGGTCAAGATCTGGCCATGGAAATGAACTGAGTGCATGTCCACCTGTGAGAGAGACAAAATGACAACTTCATGCAGGATTGTTTAGATATAACCAGGTGAAACCAGGCAGATGGATAACTCAACTGAAATGAAACTAAAACTAAAGTCAACAAACAACATTTATTTTATTTAATGCCAGAATAAGGAGACAAAGTGCTTAAAGTTCACATTTTACACATTTTTGTACTTCCATTTGGGTTCCACTGCTTCTAAAAACATCCCGAGCGCTTAGAAAAATCACCCAGCTGTTTTCCCACAATAAGTTATAACATGGCATTTCTACATGTTATAAGTGAAATAATCTGCCAGTAGAACTAGTACTTTTAACTCAATATTAAGGAGTTATTTATTTAAAACAAGCTCCTATATCGTGTTCAAAAGTGACTAGTTTTGTACTATTTCAAGTGTACTGAGATATTTGCACTAGAAACTTGACCAAAAACACTTGGTAAAATTTTGTGTAGTTGCAAGACAAATTTATTCACAAATATATCTGGATTCAACTTACATTACTACAACAGTATAATTCACATATATTGTTTTCATAAACCATTGAATATTGGCAGTAGAAAACTTTTCTCATTATATTATTTGAAACCAGATAAAACTAAGAAGACCCATTTAACTATGTCTACAGTACTTTAAATAAACTTGTAATGTAATAAAAGTAAAAGCTGTTACCTCATTGCCGAGGCCAATCAGGTGCCAGTGGATCTTGTTGCCTTGACACGCGCTCAGTCCAGGCAGGTTTCCGTAAAGGTAACCGTTTATCCCTGTGACATAAACAAAGTATTAAACCTGAACTTTTCAGTTTGCATGCAGATATTAAAAGTATCAACATCTCTCACCGTGCATCTTGTTGCTCTCTATAAAATCTTCATCCTCCTTCAGGTCTCTGATGGGATTTGTGATGTGTGTCCTGATATTGTCGTCAAGGTACCAGCTCAGGTTCTCATCCGACACCATGAACAGCAGAGCGTAGGTGTAGTCGGCTGCCCTGTCACCATGGATGTCCAGAGTTCCTACAGAACAGATCAAATCAGATTTTCAAATAATTAGTCTATTTTATATTAATAAAAGATTTACAATTTATCTCAAAGTCAGCAGAAAATGCAATACTAGACTAATTTTCTTGATTTTAAAAGGGAATATCATGCAAAACCCTCTTTTTTTAGCAATTAAACACATTTTTGTGTACTTTGAGTGTCTTGGATTGCCGAAAAGTTTAATTTGTCTCTCCTGGTTCTGTGTTTAACTAATATTTTTTCAGTTTTTTTTTTATTCCATTACATTTTTCATACTAAGAAGTCAGTATTCGCTGCAGAAGTAATTTAAAAGTAAGACAGGAAAGGTGTAGATATGTAAAGAAAAACAAGTTTTTTAATAAAGATCCAAAGTGTCTACACTGCAAAAACACAAAATCTTACCAAGTATTTCTCTGTCTAGTTTCTATTGCTAATGTCCTACTACACCTGAAATAAGACAAAACTGACTTGAAACTAACTGTTCATAGCTTATTTTAAGTAAATAAGTCCTTAAAGTAGATTAAAAAGTACCAGCACCACTGGCAAATTATTTCAGTTATGACAAGAGATTTTTCCATCGAAAAACATGAACATTTCTGAGCTCCAAAAGTTCAACATTTTTTACTTTTGAAACACAGAAAATTCCATGTTTTTTTGAGGGAAAATTTCTGAAATTAATCTCAAAATTCCTTTTTTTTTTTTTTTAGAAAATTTTAGACTTTTCAAACTCAGAAATTTCCTTCATTTTCTTGAAAATTTCTGAGATTAATCTCAAAACTTGAGTTTTTTTCTAAGAAATTCTTTACTTTTCAAACTCAGAAATTTTAAAGTTTTTCTAGAACACTTCTTAAATAAATTTTTAAAATTCTGAGATTTTCTTTTGAGATTTTTAACTTCTTAAGCTCAAAAATCTTCTTGTTTTCTCATAATGTTTGAGTTTTTCGTCTGAAATTCACGTCCTGTTTTTCGATCTATGATGGCCCTAAAAGCAGGCAGGCAGACTACAATTCTAAATCAGCCCAAATAATCAACATCATCGTTCACAACTTCTTCTGTTTGCTGATTGGCCCAGTTGAAATTCTAATCCAAATCAATGGGAGAAATCTCAGACTGTTCTTCGAAGCAAGGTTTGAATTGAGTGGATTATGTATGAAGGCACTGGCCAGGCTGCAGTTGTTATAATTGGATTGAAAAAGTACCTCGCTTGCAGATGAGCAGAGGTCCCATAAGTCCAGAGGCGATGTCTTTTGGGGGGCGGACATGAGAGTGGTAGAACCTGGTCATGCAGTTACTGTCTTCAGCTGTTGGGCTGTGGGATTCTGGGAGAGTCCACTCATACGTCTCAGTGGCACCAGGAGCCACTGCGTCATCCCTCTTCTGCTGTGGACCTGTGCCATCTGGGTACAAGGCTCCTGGAAGCACAAACAAACTGTCAATGTTAATCTAAAAATTTTAATGTGTTAATATTACATAGAAATATAGCCACTGGGGAAAAATAGTTTTTTCTCAGAATTATGATTTTAATCTAAGAATTCTGACTTTTGCTAAAAATGTTTTTTAAAAATTCTATAATTTCAGACTTTTAAAAAAAAAGTTTAGACTTTTTTCTAAAAAATTATAACTTTTTCTAAAAATTCAGATTTTTTTTTCCTAAAAATTCAGATTTTTTTAAGAATTCTGACTTTTAAAGAAAATTCTGAATTTTTTTCAATAAGAATTATTTTTTTCACCACTTTTTCCACATGTTTGGCAAAAAAAAAAATCCCAGAAAAGGATGCTGTTAAGTGACAACGTAGCATGTACATATTGCAACAATGGATTATCCTTCCACTAAAGCACAAGCAGTTCACTGCAAAAACACAAAATCTTACCAAACTATTTCACTTGCAATAAGACAAAACTTATTTACAAGTAACATTTCAGCAAGAAATAGGAGCTTGTTTTAAGTCAGTAATTCCTAATATTGAAGAAAAAGTTCTACTTCCACTGGCAGATTAGTCACTTATAACTCAACATTTTTCCCATGCTACAACTGAAATAATCTGCCGGTGGAACTAGAACTGGGTTGCTAGGTGATGGGTTGGGCTTGGCTGGGGTTGCTAAGTAACAGCACAAGTGGAACTAGAACTTTTCCATTAAGGAACACAGAATGAGGTTTCTATTCTCCTTTTCTCAAACTGCTGAGGTTTTTTTTGGTTTTTCTCACCCTCATTCCCTTTGCTGTAGTTGAGTCCGTGCGCGTGGACGCTGTACGGTCTGGAAGCTGAGTTTCTCAGGTGGACGATCACTGTGTCGCCGTCCTCCGCCATCACCAGGGGGCCCAGGTATCCCAGCCATTCGGGCTTCTGCAGTTCCATCCTGTAGGTGGCGTCGCTGTACTGTTTGTAAACAGCCTTTTTGTAGACTGGGCCAATGCGTTGGGGACGTTTTACTAAAAACACAGAAGCATCTCTGCAAAGATATTTGCACAGAGAGGAAACTATTTACGTTGTTTTTATATCATGGAAATCAAACGTAAATGTTGTTGTGATCGGCTGTTTTAGACATAATGGCTGAGATGATCAGTTAATACCTTTATTCTGTTTTCTATTTAACACAATGCATCATTCTGCCTGGGATGCTTTTAAACATTTAAACTTTTTTCCCTACACTTCCCCTCAGCTAAACATAAACATATTTGGTATCCATGGAAATGTCAGATTGCAAAAACAAAAATCTTACCAAGTATTTTGGAAAAACCTTCGGAATGTAACGTCACAAATAAACAGGCACTTCCCCTGACCTAGCAACCCCAGCCTGTTACCTAGCAACCTACGCAAATCCCAAGCTATTGCCTAGCAACCAGCATGTTTGCTCAGCTGGTTTTATCGCTGTAAGTGCAGAATAATGTCTGAAAAAATATATCAGCAAATAACAAATTCTTATTGTTTTATGACAATTGGATGAAAAAATAAATGTGTGTATTTAAAAAAATAAATAAATCCATTTTAGATATGCAAAAATAAGTTTAGTAAGTAAAAACACAGAATCTGCCCCGTTTTGTAGATGTAGCCAACCTTGGCTAGTGGCAAAAAGTTTTTAAAATTATTATTTGCTTTGCTTTACCTGCATCCTTGACAAGGAATGTGGATTTATGATTTCCAAAAGTTTGTAGCCTTATTTATGATATTTCTAAAAGGTTTATATACTGTATGATACAAAGAAATTCTAAAAAAGCCCTAATTATTTTATGTTGAATTCTTAACACTAATTTATAAGTAACCTTTCAGCTAGATATAGGCTTGTTTTACGTCAATAATTTCTTCATATTGATGAAAAGGTATTTGATACATTCTATTTAAATTAGCAAGACAAGTCAGTGGAGCTAGTACTTTTTCTTCAATAGGAATTATTGATGTGGAACAAGCTCTTTAACTTGCTGAAAACTTGCTTGTAACTTAGTTTTATTTTATTTCAAGTGTACTTAGATATTTGCACTAGCAACTAGACCAAAAATACTTGGTAAGATTTTGTTTTTGCATGTTAAAATTAACATAGGAATTTACATTTCATATGTAAATTCTGTCAAAGTTTCATGTGTGGAGTTTTTTACATGTTAGACTTTTAGTCACAATAACTTTTACATGTTTTTGTATTTCCAATGTGATTACCGTACATTAGAAAAGTTAAAAATTTGCCTATTAAAATGTCAATTTGAACAAATTCAAAAAAATCATTCTATCTTTATAAAATAGTAAAATGAACAGTTGTTTAATGGGCATACTTACTCATCCTCCTGCAGTGTTCGATTCTGGATGACGTTCTTCCCAGTTGGAGCATAATTCCAAGAAACCTCCTCTATCTTAAGAAAATACTCTCTTCTCATTCCTGCAGCACACATTGCAGCACAACACAACAGCAACACAACTCCAAATTTCTTCATTTTCATCAATTAAAACATCAGAGAAACATTAACAAGTGAAACTGATGCACAGACAGCTGCTCTATGCGCTTTCCCTGTCTTTTTATACTCCTTCCACTGGCAGGCTGCTGAGATCAGGCAAAAAGCCAAAGGGGTCACTGACCATCGGACAATGCAAGACAACCATTTGATCAGCGGGTTGCACTTGCATAACGTCGGGAAACATCCAAACTTTAACCAGAAAACCGCTTCATCAATCGCGAGTCAAAACGTTCAATCGGTTTCTAAAATCTAGCAGCAGAAGTTGTCGTTTCCTGGACCAGTTTGGATTAGTTTCAACTTTATTGCAGACGTCTTGTGAGGAAGGGCTGTGTGAAAAGTCAGAGGAGACGTTGAAGAATGGATTCTACATCCTCAAAAAACAAAAACTAAACAGAATAAACTTCTTTCCTTCCGTTTTTACATTTTTTTGTACTCACAGTTAAGCATCATTGACACCAAAGTTCAAAAGTTTAACCAATGAGGAAAATACTTTGACTTTTGATCCAGTCAATACTGGGGTTTTTTTCCCAGTCAGAGAAATAGGTTAACCATCTATTTCATTTCATAATAATTATATCATAATAATTATTCAGTAACAATAAACATAATCATATAATCCCAAAATCTTTATTAAAAAGTTTGAAATGATTCATGATTTAGTTATTTCCTAATGAGGTCAGTCTCTATATCACGGTAAGTCCCATCTTGTCTGTCAAAGTGTAAAGGTAACATTTACTCAATTTGGGGCCACACCAATCAATAATGAGTAACTGTGGAAAGTCCAGAGCGGAAACATGAGGGAATGGATTTCCACACACCGAACATACGCGTTTGCCTTTTCTGACACATTTAATCCCTTTTGTTGCACATGTAATTTCTTCAGAAATTATTGAAATACTGTTATTTCTAAAACCCAGAAAAAATGTCAATAAAAATAGTCATGGTAAATAAATGGGAGGATATAAAACCTAACAGAAAGAAATAGAACCACACATTAAAATACTGTTTTTGTATTATGAAATGCTCTCATTGATGTCTGATATTTTTTGCTTTTTATCTCTAGAAAAGAAAGTGGGTTTATGATAAATAAAAACAAAATACGTTTTTTAATCTTTTAATAAAATGTATCGACAAAAATCTGGATTCTAACTGGAGAAAAATCTAGGACAGCCCAGAGCTAAAACCAGCTGACCAAATGTTCTTGGGTTGCTAGGTAACGGGGCTTGGCTCAGCGGGGGTTGCTAGGTAACGGAGTGGGCTTCACAGGAGGGGCAGCGCCTGCTAATTTGTGACGTTACATTCGGGAGATTTTTGAAACATTTTCAAGTCCCCAAAAAACAAACATTTGGTAAAAAAAAAAAAAAAAAAATTTTTTTTTTTTTTTAGACAAAAATTTGCAAGGAAAACCCCGGCGCTATGTAATTGTTTTAGAATGTACGAGAAACTTTTAAAAAAATCAGCCCGACTGTATGAATAAAATTGAAATTATTTATTTACTCAAGGCAGCACAAATAAACAGCACATTATATAAAAAAAACTAAAATGGATATAAAATGTCATTCAATAATGAACTACCAACTGACAGATATCAAGGTAGCAATTTACAGCAACAGGTAAAAAACACACAAGATACCTAAAAACTTGATGAAAGGACACTTGTAGGTACTTTCATTTATTCAGTGTGGGTCTGATTTACACACTACTTTAAGAAAACATCCGACTTTATTTTGTAAGATAGAGGCGAATAATTTTAAAGACAACAACAAAGTCACTCCACGCTATCATGAAACTCATCGACGTGTCAAACTCGAGGCGCGGGGGCTAAATCCAGCCCACTGTAGCTAATCATGTGGCCTCTCACAGGGGCAAATAAATAATACCTCCAAGGTAACAGCTATGTTTTTAAATATTATTCTATTGGTCAAATCAAAGCAGTTTTTTTCTGTATACTGCCAAATTACATCAATCAGTCCGTACAGTTCTTCACGATTCCACAATTACAGAAATCAACGCAAAATCAACAAATCCCAGAATGTTTTCCTCACTAAGATTTTATTTTAGCCTTTCTATAGATGTTAAGTTTGTCAAAATTAATTTATTCTTCAAATTTATTATGCTTAGTCAACAAGTTGTTTCTTGTGACATTTCTTGGTGTATTTAAGTTCTGGTATGTTGCTTTTGCATAAGCGGTTGGCAGTTACCGCAGCAACCAGTAAGTGACAGCTCCTCCCCCTTTTCTGTTGCCGTCGGTAACTGTAGTATGTATTAGGATCAGCTCTATTTTCTTTAGAAGTATTAATCTCTTAACATATTTTAGACAAATTGAATTATATACAGTATTTCATGTGTAATTTTGTCATGTTTTTTCTGTTTTTTACTGTTTATTTCCTTTTAGCTTTGTTTAATTTTACAATTGTTAACTGCTGTGAGCTGCTCTTTGGGAATCATTGCTTTGTAGTCTGTTTAGGGTAATTTATTGTACTTTCTTTAATGTTGAGGGCAGAAGCTCTATTGTTAGAATAAATACAGAGAACCTGAGTGTTTCTGTTATAAAGTCAATCTACTTTACCTGAGACGAATATAGAAGGGTTACACAACTGAATTTATTTAGAATTTTCCATAAAAACGATCTAAGACATTGGATTTATGTGGGTTTAAGTGACAAACTTCAATCTTTAAGTGGCAGTGTTTCTTACTTCTATTTCATTGCTGCCTCAGCGTTATTATAGCTCATGATCGATGAGACAAGTAACAAAAAGTCACATTTGCATATATCATTTACAAATATCACAAAAAGTTTTGCAAGTATTTCTAAGTTAGCGCCGCAAAATCAGTTATGTTGATTGCAAAAAAAAATTGCAAAATCCTGCAGTGGCTACAACGGCGTATGAGAGCCACTGTAGATACCAAAAACTGGAGAAAATGCCCAGCAAATAAATTTCATATTGAGATTAACCTCAGAAATTACCTAGAAAATACCTGGAATTTCTAAGTTTGAAAAGAAAAGTTCTGAGATTAATCTCAGAAATTTTTGTGCAAAAACTTGGAAATTTATGGTTTTGAAAAGTTGAACATAAAACTCAGAACTTTAGAGGTGGATTTCAGAAATTTTCTAGAAGAAATGCTTGAAATTTTCTGAGTTTCAAAAGTGGAAAATCTTTGACTTTTGACACTCAAAAATGTCCTATTCTAGAAAATTTTAATCTCCAAATTTCCGATTTTTTTACACAAATTTTACATTTTTCAAGTTCATGGATTTCAAAGATTTTCTTGAAAATTTCTGAGCTTAATCTCAAAATTTCTGAGTCTTTGGGTGGAAATTGACACTTTTCTTCTCTATCTACAGTACAATGGCCCTAATACGCCGTTGTTCTTTATTATTTAATTTTAAGAAGCACATATGTAGACACAGCAATTTATTAAAATTTTAACAGTTTGTTAATGGGTTTTATGAATGCATTCTGGTACATCCGGGTCTTTGAGAACATTCATGATCTTGATAAGGCCCAAAATGAAAATGAGTTTGACATCCCTGCTTTAGCCCATCAGCATGAAACTGCTTACTTGTGTCTATATCACAGTTGTTGCTGTAATGTACTGTTGTTTCTGTGATACGCCCAGCGTCCATGCAGATGTGCCTCTCTAAGCGTTGAGACTGTATTCCTGCTTGTAGCAGCAGGGCCGACAGATGGCGTTCACTAAACCGTTTCCAAGCTGTAAAAGGCAGATAATGAACTCCAGCACTGCGAGGCCCAGTAACACGCACAGCAGAGTGACGTTCCATTCTACGATGTTGATGGGCTGGAGGCACCGCGGCCAGATTTCAGGCTGCAACAGATACCTGGGAAGCACAGAAGAGAAAAAGTGACAATCAAAGAAAAAATTATTGGTTCTAAGAGCTGGTTTTGTCTTTTAGGACACTGAAAAAACAAGAAATTTTACTAAGTGGTTTTTGGTCTAGTTTCTAAAGCAAATAGTACACTTTCAAGAAGAGAAACTAACTTACAAGTAGCCTTTCAGCAAGATATATTGTAGGAGCTTGTTTTAAGTCAATAATTCCTTAATATTTGTGAAAAAGTACTAGTTCCACTGGCAGATTATTTGACTTTTAACAATACATTTTCCCATGTTATAATAGGCAAAATGTTAGTTTTGCATTATGTCAAGTGTACTAAGATATTTACACTACAAGCTAGAGCAAAAATATTTTGTATAATTTTATATTTTTATACTGTAGACAACAGGGAATGAATAAAAAAAACAGATCCATTACAGATGAGCATTAGGCCAAAGATGGAGCCATGGGAAAACTTTTCTTCTTGTATTTTTTATGAATAAATAAAAAAGCATTTGCCACAACATTCTACAGTGCAAAAACACAAAATCTAGTTTCTAGTGAAAGTACGGGAAAACTGATTTACAAATAATTTTTCAGCAAGATATAGGAGCTAGCTTTAAGTAAATAATTTCTTAACATTGGTGAAAAAGTACTAGTTCCACTGGACCGTTACCTAGCAACACCAGCCAAGCCCAGGCTGTCACCTAGCAACCTGGTTTCACTTATAATGAAATAATATAATATACATATGAAATAATATACATGGGAAAATGTCTTCATGTAAGTGAAAAAGTACTAGTTGTGTAGAAAATATGCAAAACATTTTTTGGTTTAATTACTGCTTTGAATATGTTGTTCTTTCAGCAAATAGCTTTTATTTAGTTTGTTTACTCCAGTTAACAATTACTAAGTTAGTTGACAATTATTTGAATAATCGATTAGACAGATTAATTGTTTCAGCCCTGATCTAGAGGAAACCACCAAACATTTTTTTGAAATGTTCTACTGGAGAGAACTTTGTGGAAGGTGTGCGTCCCGTTTCATCTGACATAAAACTACAGCAGCATTTTTAAAAAGAAAAGTCTTAAGATATGAAAGTCCCGCAACAACAATAATCTTCTTGATGTAAAATGTTTTGGGTTTTTTTTAATTGTTATTGCTGGGTGTCCTTACCTGCCGCGCTGGTCTGCGAAGGGGTACGACCACCCATAGGAGGTGAAGCAGTGGGGGCCCTGAACCAAAGCCAGGCCTGAAATGACGAAGCAGTAACCAGAGCCCAGGAGGCCGACGATGGCCGCCAGAACCGAGCCGCACATCTGTGAAGACACAGCGGCACACGGGCAGCGTTTTAAAAACAACAGACTAATGTTTACACTGCAAAAACACAAAATCCTGCCAAGTATTTTGGTCTAGTTTCTACTGCAAATATGTTAGTACACTTGAAAAAAGAAATATATTTTCACTAGAAACTAGACTAAAAAATACTTTTGTGTTTTGCAGTGTGTATTTGGTTAGGAGTGTTTGCTGCAGCGAATAAATTTTGACCGTTTCATTTCATCCTTGCCGAGTTGGAAAAAACAGGCACAGCTGCTACACACACACGTATAGACGCAGCTGTGCATGTGCCTTGAATGGCATTCAAGCTCACTTTGGTGTGTGTTTCTTAACAATGGGGGCCTTGTTCAGTAATCATGGGAGACTCAGCATTAGCACTTCAGCTCTATCTGATAGAAATTTAGTTTTAGCTTGGTTATTACTACCTTGCAGTGGTGCCCAGAGTCAGTCCTGGAGGGCCGGTATCCTGCATGTTTTAATTTTCTCAATGGTTTAACGCACCTGAATCAAATGATGGCTCATTACAGGCCTAAGAAGAACATTGACATGCTGAAAAGGTCGTTGCCGCCACCAGGGAGAGAACAAAAACATGCAGGATGCCGGCCCTCGAGGACCGACAGTGGACACCTCTGACCGAATGCATTACTCTCAAAGCGGTGACAACAAAATAATAATAAAATTGCATAAACGCCACTCTATACTAAATAAAGAAGAAACAAAAATGGATACAAATGTCAAAATGTTTCACTTAGAAACAGAATGAAGTGCTAGCTTAAGTGCTAGTTTACATTAGCACTTGAGCTCTATCCGATAGGAATCTAGTTTTATTTTGGTTATTGACTATTAATAAACTGGAAAAACTCCAACAAATATATGCTGACTGAAAAAAATCTGAAAGCGATAGCAATGTTGAAATGTTTCGTTCAAACACAGAGCGAAAAGTTAGCTAAAGAGCCAGTTAGCATTAGCACTTTAGCCATATAGGATAGGTTTTATCTTGGTTATTGACTTCTTTAATGCATTACTCTGAAAGGGGTGAAAACAAAATTATAATAATAGAACTGCAAAAAAGTCCAACTGATATATACAGACTGGGAAAAAAAAGAAACATGTTTGTTAGCTTGTCAGATAAACTGAATGCTCTAGATGTTTATCAGATCCCATTAACAGTTGCTGGTGTAGAATGTTCCCCTCTTGTATATTTTGAGCACTGGTCCCAGCGTAAAAAGTCTCCTACCATTAAGCTTTCATTCCAGCAGCAGCTGCATTTCCCTAGAGTGATGAAGGCCACAGCTGGAATCAGCATCTGGAAAGATACAGAATTGATTTTTTCTATTACAGTTTCTGAACAATGACATTTTTCCCCTTTATCTAATTTATTATTCTGTTGCCAGATAATTTAATAATAAAAAAAGAACATTATGAAGTTTCTGCATGTAACTATAGATTTAAGTTTTAAATGCAAAACAGGTTAATTTAATTAAAACAGCTATTCACCATTATAAAAATGAATTTAAAAAAGTAATAACTAGTAAAGCTCATATCTGAACAGAGCTTTTTTATTTATTTATTAAACACAAAATCTTACCAAGTATTTTTGGTTTAGTTTCTAGTGCAAATATCTTAGTGCACTTGAGTTGAAGAAAAACTAACTTAAGCCCAGCTCGTTACCTAGCAACCCCAGCGAAGCCTGGCCTGTTACCTAGCAACCAGGACATCTAGTCAGCTGGTTTTACCGCTATATGCACTGCGGTAAAACAATGGCTACTGGAAAAGACAAGAGTACTATAAAAGCACACAATCTTATTAAGTATTTTTAGTCTAGTTTCTTATTAAACTTGAATTAAGACAAAACCAATTAACAAGGAACTGGTCAGCAAGAAATAGGAAGTACACATCAGATTATTTTACTTATAATATATTTTCCTACATTTTAAGTGAAATAATCTGCCACTGTAACTTTTTTTTTCAAAAAATTTATTTAAAAATTTGTTCCCTTTTTTTTCTTACATTAGCGTGTTTCAATTAAGCAAACTTATTCTTGTAATTCTAATTTGCCCAATTATATGATCAATGAAAACACAGTAACTCCACAATTTGATATTTCACAAATAAATTTGCTAAATGAAAACACACAAATTTTTAACAATTTTTTTTAAAATTTTTTTAAAAGTTTTTTGACCCACAGTTTTGGAGCTAGTTTTGGCCATATAGTTATAGAAGTCACATGATCAACAGCAGGATGTTACTACTGGTGGAAACAACAAAGAAGACGACAGGAAGTGGTTGAAGGATGACGTTTTTTAACAACTTATCGCGTGAACAAACTTATTTACTTATTATTTTTAATTATGTTTCGTATTTAATGGAAACACCGCAATTGCAAAATTGTGATTTTTCGACCCCTGCATAATATGGTCAAAGTTTTGCACTCATTTGTAACGGAAACACAGTTTGTTCTTTTCTCCCCTGTCTGGGAGGAAGAGAGGGACTCTGATCCTCTTTCCTGTGTTGCTGTCTGTCTCCCAGAGACATTAAAACACATTCTAACAAAAGGAAAGGATGTTCCAAAATATTTTCCACACCCGCAAAGTGCTCAACAATCAGAATTGAGTTAAAATACACATCCTGCATGTCAACAGAAGAGATTAAAAGGGAGTCTGGCAACAGGGAGGGAAGCGCACGGCGTGTAAAGAGGAGAAAAGGAAAAACGGAGGGAGGATGCACATGGGAGAGGAAGTTGGGGGAGCTGCAGATGGATGTTCTCAGAGGGATTCAGTTTGTTCTTTGACCTACTAACTTTATGTCATTTCCATCCATCTGCTTAAAAATAAGCAGCCAAAAATATTAAACTACTCAGATCTCATAGCTTTCAGATTCCCGAAAGTGTGAGCTAATTGATCATTGAAATTTTTTAAAGAGCATAAATGGCCTGCAGGTTTTTTGATATGAAGCTTGGAATCTAAAAGAAAATTACGTTATTACCTCTAGCTATATCTCAAAATGTATGTTTACGATCTTTATTCAACTTAAAATGCACAAAAACACAAAATCATATCAAGTGTTTTTGGTTAGAATTTATTGAAAATATCTTAGCAGACTTGAAACAATACTTTTTATATATATCAATTTAAAGAAGTTGTTGACTTAAATCAAGCAATTACATCTTACTGAAAAGTTGCTTGTTATTTCAAGTGTACCAAGATATCTTTACTAAAACCTAGAACAAAAATACTTAGTAAGATTTTGTACATGCTTAGTAAAACTTTGTACAGCACATATCACGGTAAAACAACCAGCTGACCAAATGTGCTGGTTGCTAGGTAACAAGCTAGGCTTTTGCTGGGATTGCTAGGTAACGGGTTGAGCAAAAGTTAATTTTGCTATTGATAGTTTCACTAGAAGCTAGATCAAAATACTTGGTAAAGTTTTGTGTTTTCGTAGTCTACTTCTTCCTGTTTATAGTACTGTGTATTTATAGTATTTATGGACCAAAACTGATTTGAGATTCCAGTGTTGAATAGAAAGAAAAGAAAACTCTGAGTTATTAGTATTTTACTTTAAAATCATCAATCAGAGATGATCAATGGGAAATTGGATGATTTCTATTCGTGATCGATTGATTATTGTATATTTTTGATTTTTAGCATAAATAAAAATGGAGTATTTCTAAATCTCTCCTGTGTAAATCAAATCGCTCTTGTGGTCCTCCGTCCAGTAGGGGGCGATAAGCAATTTAATTATACCTGAGTTCTGACCAGTTCAGTTTTTTAACTATCACACTTCATTCATATATTATTTAAATTTTCTTGTGTTATTTCCTTTAAATCAACCTGCAACTGGCTTAATTAGCACAGAGCGTCATAATTTAGACTTTAGGGAATGGTATTTACAGAAAAATAGTTGAAAAACAAAGTTAATTTTAGTTGTAAGGCACAATCTTTCTGTTGTTGCTGGGTGAAAAAGAACAGCTCCTTTCTGCTCAATTAGAGCAAAACCCCATCAGCTCAGCGGCGTGCAAAGCAGACAGATTAACTGTAGATGTACAAAACACTTCTTTGTTCCCACTGAACAACTGCAAACTCACTCAGACTGAATGGTGTCAAAGGGGAACAATTTATACTTATTTATATTTTTCAGGGCTAAGTCCACTTTAATTCACTAAAAAAATACATTTAAAGTCACAAAATAGCTCTGCCAACGTTACACTGCAAAAACACCAAATATTACCAAGTATTTTTGCTCCAGTTTCTAGTGAAAACATCTTAGTAAAATAAGACAAAACTAACTTACAAGTAACTTTTCAGCAAAAAATAGGAGCTTATTTTAAGTAAAACATTTCTTAATACTGATGAAAAAATACCAGGTAAAAGTTGAACTAAATTAAGGAATTATTTATTTTAAGCAAGATTCTATAACTTGGCAAAAAGTTAACTAAGTTTGTTTTGTCTCATTTCAAATCTACTCAGATATTTGGACTAAAACCTAAAGGAAATAGTTGGTAAGATTATGTGTTTTTTCACTGTAATCTCTAATGAATAAGACAGGAAGGGAGGAAATGCTTTAGCTAACAAGCCATAAATATCAAAAAAACAATTCCTAAAGATACATTCTTTCCTTCAGGTTTTAAATATGACTATAAAAATATATTTTGAGTAAATATGGAAGAAGATTAATGGTTTATATTGTTTTAGGCTCCCTATTAATACATTTCTAACAATCATAATAATACTTTATTTGTAGAGCAATTTTTTACACAAATGAACATAAACAGCATCTTACAAGACACAAGGTAAAAGTAAAACGAAATTAAATCAACTTGAAATGATTTAAATTTCAAATTGATTTAAATAAACTTGACTGATTTACGTAACAATGAAATAATAAAAATACAAAATGAATTAAATTTCTTTTTTTAAGTAGACAAAAAGTAAAAGCAAGAAAAAATAAAAATTTAAAAATTATCCTGGGTATTGACATCCAATTTTACATTATTTGTTTGAAAAAAGCAGGTAGAAGATACAAGATTTTATAATTTTCATACTAAAACCTACAAACATTAAAATCTTTTCCTAACAGATAAATTCTTAAATTATTCGCTCATTGAATTGAATTATTTAACATCGTCAATATCAGTTTTGGTCCCAGTAAGCTCTTTTTTAAACACTTGTTTTTTAGTCCATCATTAGTTTTAACTAATGATTTAAAAGAATAAAAATTCCTGACTATAAAAGCTCTTTAAAAAAAAATCTAACTAGTTTCTTTGTGATAAATGTTTTTACTCACCAGCAGCCCTCCGCCTCCCAGTCCACCAAAGTACCAGATGTAGCTGGCGAGTCGGTCCTGCTGGATGTAGGTGATTTCTCCCATTGGAAACAGCAGCAGCAGGTTGGCCAAAATGCTGCAGAGTGCCAGCGGCAGCAGAGCCAGGCCCAAAGACCGGGCAAAACCCACCGAGCAGCACATCGAAAAACAAAAACACCAAAATCACAACGCGCAGAGGGAGACGGCGGAGGAGCTGGAGCGGCTCTGGAGAGGCACTGGGAAGGAGAGGAGGGGAACAGCTGAAGGGACAGGAAGCGGGTTGTGTTGGAGTTAAAGGGTGGAGGGGGTTCTGGCATGACAAAGGAGGAAACACATTCACGCTGACGAGACCAGAACGAACGGAAAAACAAAAAGTCCAACAAGGATGACGGAGTTTTCCTCAGGCCGTTAGTCAGCAGAGACAAAATCAGACAAAAAAATAACTTGAATCAGAAGAAACAGCTGACATGTGTAATGACGTAAATACAAGAAAAAAATTGAGATAAGATTACAAGAATAAAGTCAAAATAATAAAAAATAAAGTCGTATTATTACAAGAATTAAGTCACAATATTTTGAGAATAAAGATGTAACAGTACTATTTTATTCTTGTAATATTATGACTTTATTATCTTTTATTCTGGTGCGGCAGTTTGCAAAATGTTCTGATATAATACTTAAATTATTCACAGAAAACAGGATTTATGATGGAGTGTTTGGGCTACACAAAGGAAAAAATAAAGTCAAAATAACATGAGGATAAAGTTGTAATAATATGAGAATTAAGTCATAATATTACAAGAACGGTCATACAAAAATAGTCAAAATAATATTATTATATATAATATTAAGACTATTCTCATAAAACTACGACTTTATCCTCGTAACAGAACTTTTTCTTCCGAATTTTGACTTTATTCTCATATTATTTTGAATTTATTCTCATAATTTTATGACTTTATTCTTATTATTTCAACTTTATTCTCATAAAACTATAACTTGGTAATATTAGAACTTTATTGTGGTAATTTTGACTTTATTCTCATAAGTTTATCTTTTTATTTTCTCAGTGTGGCCCTAATACTTCATTGTAATATTTAGATTATATGTAGGTGTGTGTGGGTGTGTGTGTGTGTGGGTGTGTGTGTGTGTGTGTGTGAGAACCAGGTTTTTATATCCTCGTGGGGACCTATTTCTGTCTAGATTGTGGGGTTGTGGGGACACTGCTCCCTATGGGGACATTTCTTGATCCTCATGAGGGGAAATGCTGTTTTTGGGTTTGGGGCTAGGTATGTGATGGTTAGTTATGGTAAAGGATAGGTATGTGATGGTTAGTTATGGTAAAGGATAGGTATGTGATGGTTAGTTATGGTAAAGGATAGGTATGTGATGGTTAGTTATGGTAAAGGATAGGTATGTGATGGTTAGAGTTAGGCTGTAGAAAATGAATGGAAGTCAATGTAAAGTCCCCACAAGATGTGAAAACACGACTGTATTTGCGCGCTCGCATGTGTGCGTGTGTGTGTGAATTAAAACAAAAAGAAACAATAAGGTTTAAGGTATTTCTTCCAAACAGGCAGGATGAAGTTTAATGTGTTGAACATCAGTAGCGATAAAAGATGTATATATTTGTATTTCACAAATTCATCATTTAATGTCCATTTAACTGAAGCTGAACATAAGGGACGCCGGAGTAAGAGCCGTTTCAGGCAGATTATGTCGCCTGGATTATGTCGGTGAGTCGTTAGCAGAGTAAACGGATCGTACCAGGTTGGGTTTGGATCTGTAAGGAGATTACCGCTGTAACAAAGTCCAACATGGGGAGATTTTATGCTCAAGTAGAGACTGTGTGAAACAATCCAGCACCAACAGGGAAATTACATAATAAATGAAGATTATTTAGATGTTTACATACATGGGGTGCTTTTTCTCTTTTTGTCACCTACAGTAAGTAAATCTGATTCACTTTAGTTATTTAATCAAATTCTACTTTAAGAAATATCTGCCTGCTTCGTGTCGGTTGTTGGGTCAACTCATGAGTATTAGTCACTTTTAACTCAAGTGCACCTTATTGCGAGCCGCATAAAGTTCAGATAAAGATTCAGATGGCAAAAGAAGATTTAAACAAGTGTACACTGTAATTTATTTGGCATTTCTAAACAAGTTTAACATAAGTTTCAATAGAAGAAGAAGAAGAATTCACTGACAAATAATCTTAGATGTAGATTTTAAAACTCAAGCAACCAATGGTGCTTTCTCCCAAAAAAGGTATCAGAACGGGCCAATACAAAAAATAAACATTCTTCAAAAATTCCAAAGGAAACATATAATTTATTTTTCTTTTTTATATATATATTTTTTATTGGCCTCATCTGGCCTCCCCTATATATTTTTATCTATTAATTTCCAATTTTAATAAAATTTCTAATTGTATAATTTGAAGTTTGCAAAATTTTATAAATGTATCTATTAATTGTGTTTTACATTTATCTCCTGATTGAAGAAGATGACTATGTAAGACTTTCTATGACCTGAACATGATTCTCTGGGTGGCCAACATTTTTCTATAGGGTACCATGGCACCCATTTGCCCCCCTATGGGGTAGCCACTGCAAACAGAAAAATATGTAATTTAGATCCTTGTAAAAAATCCTTTAAAAATAAACTGACAATCACAAGGACTTGTGTACAGAGCATGAAAAAGCACTTTCATATTATTATTTATTATTTTATTTCTTGATTGAGTCCAACAATTTGTGGCATCAGTGGTTCAATCACCGGGTTTTCTTTCATAGAAATATTGAGAATATCCCCTGGTTACTTTGCAGATCTGCTTCTGCTGATTGCATCCAGTAATTGTCAGTGTACTTTGAACCTCATCCAGGTGCCATGTGACGTCTGATACAAACCCAGCTGTTTGTCAAATATTAACCAGCATTAAAATCATTTAGTTGAATCATAAAACCAAAGTAAACAGAACAAAAATAGGAGTGCTATTAAAAAAAGAGGGAATTAAACCAGAATTATCATGAAAAACACATTTTGTTTGTATTAATTAGCAGTGAAATGATTCTGAATATTCTGGTCTTTCTGATATTAGTATCCCTGAGCACATCCATCTGCTCTGGGGTCTGATCCCGCCCACAGCACCCTGGGTGGAGAACCGGTTTGAGGGATGGAGTGACTCCACCAATCACCCACAGTGATTATCTGTCCACGCCCAAACTGAGCCCTCTGGTGGCCTACGTATGGAAATACAAGGGTGGTTTAAAGACAGGTTTCTCAAACATTATTCACACTTTTCCTGAGTAAAAACTCCAATATTAGGCTTGTTTCTCAACTGCAATTACAAAACTGTAGATATTTGTGTACATTATCTACTATGATTAAAACAATTAATCGTGATTAATCAATAATTGTCAACTAATTTAATAATCGATTAATTGTTAACTGCAGTAAACAAACTCAAAGAAGGCAATTTGCTTAAAGAACAACATAATCACAACAGTAATTAAGCCAAAACTGTACAAAAAACATATATATATATTTCAATTGAGATGTAAAAAAAACTTTGTTGGTCTATAAATATGTCCAACAAGATACAGTTTTAGCTTCACCCGACTAAATTCTGTAAATAAAACAAATAATAATAAAATCTCCTATTATTTTATTGCATTGGAATGAAATGGGCATTATAGGATTATCTCATTTTAAAAAGGAAATGAATTAATTGTTTATGTGGATTTTTATGTATTTCTAAAATAATGAACTTCCTAAAATATGTACATTTTTTTGCCAAAAGTTATATTTTTTAGTGGTTAAATAAGAAATATGCTGAATGTGCCAGATTTGTTTATCCGATTAATCGATTAATTGAAAGAATAATCAACTAATTGTCAGAACAGTTTATAGGAAAATTGATGAATACAATAATTTTTAGTTGTAGTAGTTAAAATAAGCTTTTTTATGTTCTATTTTCTGACTTTTTTAGTTATTTAACAGACATTATCTGTTTGCACTTTTCAGGAAAGTGATTTTACTTCTGCGTCTCATTTAGGAAAGAGAAGAGGAACAAAAACCAACATCCTGCTTGTAAAAGGAACCAAAATGTTTTATGGAAGCTGTGGTTTATTGACATTAACACAGAATGTTATTTCAGCAACAGTAATTTTTTATGGATGTTACTATAAAGTATATCAATAAAACAAGTTATTGTGGCACATTAACTTCCTTTAGCTGCTGGTGGTAAAATGTGGACTACAAGTCAATGCAGAACAGTCCAAACTACGACCAAAAGCATTTCTGACTTTTTAAACGCAGAAAATTAAAACATATTTTGTACATTAAAAATAAAATACCTGTAACAGGCCAGTTGACTCTGTGGCCTCTTCTTTTCAGCTCCTCAGCCACTTCCTGGTCGATCCCTTCCTCCAAATTAACTAACCACTGACCAGCTGCAAGACAAAATCACCAAAAAATTATTTCTCCTTCAAATTATGCAGAATTATCATTTTTATACTTATGATCCCACAATACACGACAGAAAAGAGCTATTCGACCACTTTAGTATGCAGGAATAAGCTTCATATCTATATTTCAAGATAAAAATAAATTATTATGGAGCAAAAAATGTAAAGTTTAAATAAGGTAAGTCAATTCGGATGATTGAAATAAATAAAATAACATTACTTTGTGTATTGCACTTTTATTTTCCACTGGAAAATTCAGTTATGAAAATCCAGGATTTATAGATATCGCGTACTGTAACAAAACATTTAAGGCTGAAACGACTAATCGTGGTGAATCAATTATTCAAATGATCAACTAATTTTGTATTTGATTAATTGTTAACTGAAGTATACAAACTCAAAAAAGCATAAGAAAAAAGATTAAGACACTCAGAGTAGAAAAACTTAAACTGTACAAATATACTGCATTCAATTTTATTTTTTTTAAATGTCTGTAAATATGTCAGAACTTCAAGTGGCAGTTTTAGCTTCACTTGGTTTAAATTCTGTAAAACAAATATATTAAACACCTTTTGCTATTCAGTTATTACTTGGTTACTGCAGAAAATAATCAACGGATCTGTTTTAAACTGTACTGATGTTAATTCCATCAGAAAGTCCTGAGATTTTCACATGTTGATGTTGAAAGTATGTTCTTAGCTGCAGATGCATCGTTTGCTACAAAAGATTAAGTTTTCACTAAAGCAACAAATCTTTATTATTTAAAAAAGGAATTTGGTTATTGCCATTTTTATTATATTTCCAATATTGTAAATAAGTGTCAGTGGTTTCATGAAAAATCTGCAGAATTTGCTCATTTTTTATTTGATTAATTGATTGTCAGTTGCGGCCCTGAATAAAATAACTAAAAGAGCCAAAAACAAATTGTTGGGGATATATGCCATACTGTGGTGTAAATTGTAGTGATGTTTTCATTGTTTGACTTTTTGAAAGATGTTTTAAGGCATATACTTTTGTCATTGTATTCCACAAAGACTCTTGGTGCATCCAAAGCCTGCTGAGGGTTCATCCCAAACTCGACCATGTTCAGCAGGACCTTAACAAAACAGACCAGGTAAATCTACTATTAATTATTAATTGGTTAAACCAAAAATAGTCAATAGATGTATTTCTAAAAAGGTTGAGGTGTAAATCAAAGGAAGGTGCCTATTTCATTTATCCGATTAATCGTCAGAATAATTGACAGATTAATCGATTATAAAATAATCGTTAATTACAGCCCTAATTCTGCGTACCTGGATGTGTCCTTGAGGTTGCATAAAGGCCCCCATGACCCCCAAGGCAGCGAGCAGTTGGGGTTTTTCTGAGTCGGTGAGGAGAGCAGGTATTATGGTGTGATACGGCCGCTTCCCTCCAGCAACACAGTTAACGTGGCCGCGCTGCAGGGAAAAGTTGGCACCTCGGTTCTGCAAGAAAGGAGAATATGAATTTCAACGCTGCCGTTCAGTCTGATTAGTTAATGCTTAAATAAGGAAACAATATCAGCTATATTAAGTATTCCATACGGCATAAAACACAAGCAAGCCGTTCATCCTGAGGTGGTGTTAATATGCAAAACCAGTTAGAAATTAGAATATCTTGCTCTCTAACTCATTTATGACACATATAGTATATTTAAAAATCATATTATTGTCTGACTGATTTACCCGTTCCAGCTTTATTAATTAGGCCAGCCATAATAGCAGAAAGTGGGAAAATTGTGAGTTTCTGACTGGTAGTTCTTGGAAAACCAAGTTGATGAGCCACACAAAACAAATATAGATGTCCAGAAGACAGAGGGAGTGAGGAGTAAACAACACACTGGTTGAGAAAGTAAAGTATTTTCAAGGATTTGAAGGATTTGAACCCTGAAATAAAGAACAGTATCCTCCTCTACAGCAGACCTGTAGCGAGAAGCCGCAGTCCTTAGGGACCAGGCCAGTCCCAAACCCCATGTAGGTGCTGTTGACAAACGAACAAGCGTTCCTCTGACTGTCAATCACACAGAAGTAGACCGTGTCACTTCCTGTCAGCAGACCTGGTTCCACTCGCGCCATCACCCTGCAGATCCACAAAAACTATTTTACAATAAAGAAAGTAAACTGATCAGAGCTAAAACAATTAATCATATTGATCATGATTAACTGATTAATTGTTAACGGGATCATTCGTTAATTGCCAGAAGAACAAGATATTCAGAGCAGTAATTAAGAGAAAACTGTACAAATACATATACATTATTATACAAAGTGTGGCAATTTTTTATCTGATTGATCAATTAATCATTGGAATAATTGATTAATCATCAAAACAGTCTATAGAATAATCGATTAATCGTCAGAACAATTGATAAAATAAGCGATTACTAAGGTAATCAATAGTTGCAGCTCTAAACCTGATGTGAAATGAAAACAAAACAAGCAGGATCCACATTTCCAAACTTATGTTGGGGATTTTTCTGTCAGTAAATAAGTTTAAACAGGAGGCCTTTCCTTTCCTTATAATCAACTAATATAGCAGTGCTGTAAACATTATTAATTTCCTGCTTTTCTTGATTTTTTTTACTTACCTTGTTTAATATGAAAATGTAAACATAGAAATTACTGAATGAAAAGGATGTGAATCATAAATGGGAGCAGGTTTAGTGCTCAACCAAAACATTATTAAAAAGGGTTTAAGGCTCAGTAATGCAACATCGCAGAACTCTTGATTGTTTTTTTATTTATTCAGTCAGTATTCAAAATTGTATGTATTTCAAAACACTGAAACAATTTAAACAACTTGACTGAAAATAAGTTTAAGATTTATATTTAGCCTGTCCTGCACATCAGATTAACCTAAATTACCACTTTATAAATCATTACAATATATAAAAACCCAACATATATCACTAAATGTTATTACAAACAACTAGGCCCGTTACGATAACAAATTCTGGTGGACAATAAAATGTCCTAGAAGTTATTGCGATAAACAATAATATTGTTTATCGCAAGTAATTATAATAATGCAAGAACACATTTTCAAAGATCAATAAACTTTAATTTCTAATGAATATTTAACACTGGAACCGGAAGACATTTTAAATGTCCAAAATAGATCAACAAAACAACAGAAATAATAAATAAAATGAATTATGGAGTCTCTGGAAACAAAACTGTCCTTTAAAAAAAGGGCAAGTTGAGACCAAACGTATCAGACTCAAGACTTTTGTCATCCAGTTTTTGAAGAAGAGAGAAAGAAAAACAATAAATTATGTGAATTAAATTATTAAGTTCATTTTAATGTATCATGTGATTTATTGGTATATTGCTGATTGTGACAAACAATTATAAACCAAAATGGATTTCAACTCAATTTTACATTTTTCACTCTTCTAACCATCAAATCTTCACTTCAGCGTGTTTCTGTGTGCCTGAATTCAGCATAATGGATTATTATATTTTTACGGTTTTATAGTTGGTCTATTTGTATTACAACTGATAATGATTTAAAGTTCAAAGTACACGTTGCTGGTCAGTAAACACACGAGCTATACGAGCCCACACCCTTCGTATGCGAGGGACGAGACAAAGACAGAGGAGCGTTAAGGTCAAGGGAAGTAAAAGTCCACAATCCTATCTAAAGTCAACAAAGAACAACTGGTACATCATGGCACCAACACACACACACACACACACCTGTCCATGCTGATGTGCCGCGCCCGCTGCTGGCTGTAGCTTTTCGACAGTAAGCTTTCCGTAGGGACGGTCACATGGGCGGCGTCGCCAAGGTAACGGAAGGCATCCATTTGTGCCAAACGCACGGCCTCCACGAACACATGGATGTAGTCTGAGCTGTTGTGGCCTCCAGCTGAAAGGAAACGCAACGAGACGCATCAACAAAATGTTTTACTTTCAATTAAAGAGCAAACAATTTCAGAGTTTTATTTATATTCTCTGAAACTTTTGAAAAGTGACATTTCCGTAGGGTTTTACGGCAATACCCAATCTAGTTGGGGGTTTTTTTTATCAATATTGGGATCAATACAGATATTAATATTGGATCGATACATCTCTAATTTTATCTATTAATCAAATTTTTGGTTTTTGAAGATTTTATTTCTAGAAAATCTGGATTTTTTTTCCACCAATGCCCATCTTCAGATTCCCATCATTCAGAGAGATGCAAAGCTAAGGCGGCCATCTTGTTTCACAATCGTAATTTACAGCTTCTTTTCATTTGAACTCTGAATTCATGCCAACTGGACAATTAAATATTAGAGTAAGAGTTTCTTTCAATTATGAGAATAAAGTCATGTTTTAACAACAATAGAGTCAAAAATAATAAAAGAATAAAGTTGTTGGGGTTTTTTTAAACTGAATATAGTCGCAATATCTGGAGAGTAAAGTAGTAACTCCAACACAAACAAATATGAAAAATGAGGAATATTGAGCATCTTGTAAAGTTATACTTTGGTGTTGGTTTTACAAGTAAGGAAATATTTGATCTTTTAACATCAACATCAAATTACCAGAAGCAGGACTATTAAATGATCTAACGAGTATTTTAAAGAAAGAACTAAAAAAAAAACTATTTTCTCATTAAAGCAACTCTTTTTTTTGTTTTAGGGCGTTTTTCTGGTAAAATTGCATCTTTTTGCTGCTAATATTGTCCTCGTAATTATTCAAACATTCTCACAACCCGCCGCTATTATGCCTTGTACAACTCAGAAGGGATGATTGAAATAAAGCCACATTTGGAAAACATTTTCTGTCATTTCTGTAATTCCGTTTTTAGAAAAAGAAAGCGAGGGAAATACATAAATTATCAGATTTGGTATTAAAAAATGCAGATATTTTATCACCCAACCCCACTCTATTATACCTTCTAAAGGTAAACCTCAAATTTGTGATGTCACAAAGGTGCATTTATGCCATCATTACAGATTAAAATGTTGATTAATGTCTCATTTACAAAGTTTCAAAAGCAGCTATAAACAGGTGGGTTTTAGTCTAGAGTTAAAGGAAGTCAGTATTTCGCCTGTTTTGTAGTTTTCTGGAAGTTTGTTCCAGATTTGCGGTGCATAGAAGCTGAATGCTGCTTCTCCATGTTTGGTTCTGGGGATCAAAACTTTGTGTTTTTGCAGCGCACACACAACAGTCTGAGATTCTAAAATCCTCAGGGTCTGGATAAATATTTCTCCTTTGAGCTTTAGAGGATGTCAGCTGCATCTCCTCTGAGTTCCTGCCCTGTACCTTTGAGCTGAGGAAAGTTCTCCAGGATGTTGAGGAGCAGCAGAGCGACCAGGCCCTGACCGTTGGGAGGAAGCTCCCACAGACGCACGCCCTGAACACAAAACAAACCCGGTCACTCGCCGCTGACCGGGGAGCGAAGGCACGGGCATGATAAGCGACTCGGGTTGCCGACCTTGTAATCTGTGCTAATGGGGCTGACGACCTCGCTGTCGTGGCTGCTGAGGTCCTCCAGGGTCATGACCCCTCCGTTCTGGTTGATGACATCAACAATAGCTTGAGCCACTCGGCCCTGGTAGAAACCCGGTTTGCCTTGCTCACCGAGCTCCTGGGAAAAGTTACATTTATGTTATAGTTGGTGCACCACTACGATATTCACTTGGCCTATAGAGGCTTCATTATTTTATTTCTAAACAAAACATGTCCATTACATTTCATTACACAAAATCATTCTTAGATAAAAAAATGTTTGAGTATTTTGAGCTCCTTTCAGAATAAGTTGTTTTAGGGCGTCTTGTTGCTTTAAATCCAAATAAGCTGATGATGGCCACGCCCCCCCCCCCAACTCAACGTTTACTCTTGGACATGAACATGCAACAGATGGGCAATTATACAACCGTATGTCTTTGAAAAGCAGAAGTGGAGCTTCCTGCACAACCAACAAGAATGCAGCGACTGGTTTCTGAATAATAAGTCAACAACAAAACACTTCTATCTAGCAGCCATTGTACAGCGCATACAGCGGTAAAACCAGCTGAACAAATGTGCTGGAGCTCTGCTGGGGTTGCTAGGTTACAGGCAGTGTCTGCTGATTCGTGATGTTACATTTCAGACGTTTTTGAAACGGCTCATTTTCCAGACAACAAAAAACATGAAGTTTAATGCTAGTTCAATCGAACTCTGATCTGGATCAAAAAAGCGAATAATTCTGGTGCGCCTACAAACCAAGGTCTCGGTTCGGTTGAAGTAAACGCCAAGCTGATGCAAAAGCAGGAAGCTTTTGGACCAGCACACTGCATTCTGGGTAAATATAACCACGACAAATGTGCTAAGCTAGCTCTAGCAGGAGAAATGGCTCCTTGTTTTTCACCAAGTACTGAAGCGAAATCCTACCACCAATAAAATCTGACTCCATGTTTGTTTACATTTTGTGAAGAAGGAAGTTGCGCTCAGCGTCTTCTTCAGAGATTTTCGTGTCGATTCCGTCAGTGGTTCTTTGTTTCTATTTTGGTCCCCCATTGAACCGACTCCGGTGACTAAACACCGTTAAATCGTCAGAGTGAAGTCATGCCTCTGTCTGCCTTTGTAAATTTTCATCAATGGGGTGAATCAAAGTGCGAGTGAGCAAGGAAATGACGCAGTTGGCTTCATCATGGAGTGACTGCCGCCATCACTGAGGGTGAGGTCATTTCCATTGTTTCTTCTGCCTCTGCAACGTGACGTTCTGTTTGTGTTACGGGTGTATGGAGAGTTTTATGGCGTTACATAATGCAGATTTTTAGGACGCCATTGAAATCAGGAATTCCTCCTTCAGTGGTGATAACGCACGCTCACATTCACTCACAGTGACCTCAGCTTTACCTCTATTGAAGTGTTGATGACAGAAAAAATGACGGGAGGTTTATAAATACTGCATTACATAACAAAAAAACTCACAATAAAAGTTACAAGTCTGAATACGGGAAGGGAAAGTTATGTTTTAGAAAGAAAAAGTGAGAAAAATCACAGTTTTATTTATATTAAGGACATATTAAGTTCCCTTCAGTCAGCATTCTGCCTAAATATGCTTTTATAAAACTGTTTGCAGATTGTTTAAAGCAGTGTTGTACAAAGTGCGGGCCGTGGGCCATTTGCAGCCCGTGGATTGATTCTATGTAGCCCGCAGATGGAAATTATTTTTATTTAAAGCAAAATTATCACCAACCAATTAAAATCTTCCTTCAAGAGAAAATATTACATACAATACAAAGTATTTGTCTTTTAACAACCAGACTTTGTGCTTTCTCTTTGATTCCATAGTTAATAAGAACACATTTATCAACTGACTTTTACTTCTTAAAATCTTTGAATTAATCAAACTTGACTTAATATAATTAGGATTTTTTTAAGAAAGAGTTTCCCAAATCATTGCTGGGAATAATAACAAGCAAAATAATTTTCAAAATAAATGACCTTCTTTTAAGTTTTAGCTCAACGATGACATAAACTTTCCTTTTCTACAAAAAACTGGACTTTATTTGTTTAATTTAAAAGTTGGATGCTTAGTTTATTGTTGAGCAATAATAAAATACTATTTTTGTTTTGTGGTTTTAGTGCTTTTGAAAAATTTTTTTTTGGGCTTGACAAGTTTGGACACAAATGTTTTTAAAAAATGACCACATTGTTAATAAAATATATATATATTAATCTTCCTGGGGTCTAATTGATAGAATACAAAAATATTCCTACAAAATATTTTTAACATAATATGCACAAAATTGGCCAGACATTACATAAATTAATATAGGTGTAATAAAAAATATGCTCTTTTTAAAAAGGAGTTTCCATTCAATTTTTTTTTGCCAGAGTCTCTGGCCAAAAAATGATGTGAAAAGATTATTATATTTAATTTTAAGTACTCATAATTATTAATATTTTAAAGTTAGTTAAATGAGTTCAATCAATACATTTTGTCACAACCGGCCCTTTAAGGACATTTATAATTATGGCCCAAAATGAAAATGAGTTTGACCTCCTTGCTGTAGACCACTGCTGTCCAAACTTTATAATAACTGGAAAATTTAAACTACAGGCAGGACACATTTTCATTAAATTAAATTTAAAATCCAAAAAATTGTTTATTGTGAATTTTGTTTTTAGTTTTACCTGATAAGCAGTAAACTATATTTTTTAAAGAAGATTTTTTTATTAAAAGGAAACAGACAATTTCCAAACTCTCTCTATTTTTTGACTTGTGATCAGGGGCCCAACAAAATCATCTTAAGGGCAATAAATGGCTCCTGGGCCACACTTTGGATACCCTTTCATTTAAATTACCAGTGTTTTTTTCCTTTTTAACTATTTTTTAATAATAAATGCAAATATCAGCTTAAATCTTTCTACAAAAAGATGTGCAGATGTTATAAAACAAAACATAAAACAGTCAAAATGTTTGTTTTTATTAACTTCAGGGATTTACCTTTATGGTTTGAGCCATTGCAGTGTTTTTAAACACTTCTCCGTGTTTGGGTGGATGGCCGCCGATCAGCAGCTCCGCCCCCAGCTCCTTCCCCGACTCGCCCAAAGCCGTTGCCCACTTTTCCCAGTGGTGCGCCGTTACCCCGGCAACCGGAAAGCCCTCTTCTGCCAGGGTCGCCGCTCCGCTCAAAACCTCCCGCAAGGACAGCTGGGGAAACAGGAAGAGGAAGCATTTTACAGGAAGCAGTGTGGAGCAGGAACACAAAGTGACTGTGGTAAACCTCTCTGCAGCGGCTGGCATCAGTAACAGACAGAGTTTTTATTTTATACCAGTTATATGTTGAAAACATCCATGTGTTTCACTGCATCAGTATTAAATTATTTGAATATAATCAGTTGTGTTTAATTTTAGATAAAGATGCACCTTAAATGAATTTTGCTTCTTTTTTGTGTGAAATAAACTGTCTTGGCCTGATGCAACCTTTTTATGAATGTACTCATAAATTCAAGGATCATCAAAAACTCTAAATTTAAACTTTATTTTTACTTCAATTCACAAACAAGATGGATTTTCTCCTCTATTTGTTTTTATGATCTGTTTGTGTGAAAATTGTCGTTTTTAAAGAGGTTATGTCCTTTAAATTCCTGCTAAATGGGGTTTTATTTACCAGATTATTGCAGAAAACATGACGACCAGAGAAGCAGACGAACCTTTTGGCTTCCAAACAACTGGACTGTGTCGCACCAGAGAGCAGGAGCTCCTGGGACAGTCACATTTAAAGCATCAAACACCGAAGGAGGAGCTTCTGCTGAGTAGCCGAGTCCTTCCAGAAAGTCCAGGGTCAAAGTTCGAGGTGAACGACCACTGAGGAGAAACATGAATGGAGCTTAGATAATTTCTCAACATCATCCGGGTGAGAATAAACCCGACAGAGGAGTCTCAACCTGCCATTAATCCCTCGGATTTCTCCAGTTTTCCCATCGTAGAACAAGCAGAAGGCATCGCCGCCGAGTCCAGTGCTGCACGGCTCCGTTACCGCCAGAGCCGCTGCCATGGCAACGGCCGCATCTGCAGCATTCCCGCCACGCTTCAGGACATCTGGATGCAAAAGCAGACCCAGGACAGTAAATGGTTTATGGCATTCCTGCAGCTCTTTGTCAAAACATACTCCTTAAATAATAGTAAATAATACCTTAATATTAATGAAAAGTACTAGTTCCATTACCACAACATGGGAAAAATGTCTTGTTAAGTGGAACTAGTAGTTTTTCACCAATATTACGGAATTATTTACTTAAAACAAGCTTCTATGTGTTGCTTAAAAGTTACATTTAAGTTAGTTTTGTCTTAATTCAAGTATACAGAGATGTTTGCACAAGAAACTAGACGATACATGACAGTTTATTACGAGACAGATAATCTGTGAGAAGCACCAAAAACAACCAATCAGAGCGGGGGGGCGGGTCTTAACATGTCATGTGCTGAATGTGCTAATGACGGAGAAACAGCAGCTAACAGGTGCTAGCAGGTGATTTAACCATCATCATGATGACCATGCTAACTAGCCTTAGCATTCATAACATGCTATGCTAGCTGCAATTTGGCAGAGATTGACAGCGCTAAGTCCCGCCTCTGTTTGGTTGTTTCTGGGAAACTCATTGTTTTCACTATTTATCTGTCTCATACCATACCGTCATGACATAGTGACAATTTATATATGTAAAAAAAAGTTTTTTAAAGTTACATACTGCAGCTTTAAAGTCATATAGATCCCTCTTTGAATTGGCAGCTGAGCTCCTACAGAACCGTCTAAAGTCCAGTTTTCAGCGGTTCGACCTACTTTAATCAGATCTCCCTGCCAACAGAAGCCAACTCTGAATACTGTAGTCCTCTTCATATGTTGCATGCATTTCAGATTTTATTAGTCACGATCAAATTAAAAACGCAGAACTGAAAAAATAAATAAACAAACCAGGTGTCGCCCACCGTCCCACTCACTCACCCAGACCCACGGCTGAGGCCAGCGGCTGACTGGACGCCACGCAGCCGTGCAAGCACAGCACGGGAGACCGGCGAGAGGAGAAAGGCAGGTCGGCTGTCATACCGCTGCAGCTTCCCGCAGAGACCGAGAAAACAGCGCGAAAATGCAGAAAAGAAGACAAACCGAAGCGGACTTTCAACTTCTGATCGATTATTCTGTAATTGATTGTGTTGGGCTGGAAGAAAAGAGGAGCGCAGAACTCATCAATTGCCTAATATCAAGTTCAATAAATTGACAAGTAACTCAAATCATTAAGACATATTTTTAAAATGTATATTAAATATTTAATATTATTATTTAATATTAATATTTTGGTCCGTCTGATAATATTAAATCATTGATGTTTTGATTAATTACTTGGTACTCAGTCTTTTTACCAATAGTTTTTTACTCCTTCTTCAGTAATTTCTTGGCTGCTTTTTATTTTACTTGAGTAGTTGAAGTAGTTCCTCTTAGTTGAGTATAATTTTTGTGTCGTCTGTCCACTTCTGATTAAATCAGAAATGCTGAAGATTATTTCCAAAAGGTACTTTTAATTTGCCAAACGAGCCTCATTAACACAAATTCAATTGACATTGTCAAATTTGGTTGTAAAACAAAAAAGAAATCAACAAAAAGTGCATAAAAGACTAAGTTTGCGAAATTATCTGAAAATCCAATATGGCTGCCTTTAATATTAGTTACAGCTGCAATAAAAACAGTTGATCTCTCTTTCTAATAAAACACAGCATATTATACAACTTCCTTTAATAAACATGTAGCTACAGTGTTTCAAAGACATTAGCTTGTGTTGCTTCTATTAGCCTGCTCAAATCCACAGGTTTTCTATATTTGGAATTGGAACAGAGATGAACTGAACTTGACGTCATATCCAGATCCATGTTCTAATATAAGATGTAAAAAGAATCAACAGCACTGGCACATGAATCACTGTCCAACGCTTCAGTTTTCAACATTTTGTCTGTCTTACACAGCAGTAAAATCCAGCTAAGCTAAAGTGCTGGAGGTTCTACGGTTGCTAGGTAACGGGGTTGGGCTTCTACGGTTGCTAGGTAACGTGGCTGGGCTTTGCTGGGGTCAGTAGGTGAGGTGCAGTGCCTGCTGATTTGTGACGCTGAATAAAAACCTTCTTATTCAGAAGGTTTTTGAATAAGATCATTTTCCAGACACCAACATTTTTTTTTATATATATATATAAAACTTATAGTTGTTTTCTTTTTTAAGCTACTTTTAGAAGCATGAAAACACAAAATGTGAATTTTATACAACAGTATCCCTTTAAATAACTGAATCTTTATGGTATTTGGTGCAAACTAAATCCAAATTGCAGTTATTCTTATTTACCTTCCTTTAATAATAAATACCAGAATTTCTTCTTCTACTACTAAAGGCAGCCAAAGTAGCGACTCTGGATACAGACTACAGTTTGAGAACAATGCATAGAAATAATTAACAAATTATTTTATAGCTTCTAAGCTCCCTTTTTTCTTCTCTTTTTGCAACAGTCAATAGGTAATGGATTAGTCTATAAAACTGTCAGTTATTTTCAGAAAAAGTTATTTCTGTGTTTTTATTTAGATTTTAAACACCTATATGTGTTTTTTTTTGGTTTAAAATGTGATATATTTTCAGTGAGAACCAAGTTTAAGATGTATAATCTTTTTAAAACAGAGTAAAAAGTAGATAGATAAAAACTTAAGGATGGGTAAATGTCAGCAGTTGCTCCTAAACTAGAACTAGTTTATAATTTAACTTAAAACAAAACTTTTTTCCAAATTTATGGCGGTGAAACTAGTATTTTCTCATAAATATTAATCAATCAAGTTTATTTTTATAGCACATTTCAGCAACACATCAGTCAAAGTGTTTTACCTCATAAAATACAAAAATAGAAAATAACAACTCGGGCGTGGGAGGAGTTTGGAGAGGCCATGGAGAAAGACTTCCGTACGGCTCCGAGGCGATTCTGGTCCGCCATCCGGCGTCTCAGGGGGGGGAAGCGGTGCAGCACCAACACTGTTTATAGTGGGGATGGTGTGCTGCTGACCTCTACTCGGGACGTTGTGGGCCGGTGGGCAGAGTACTTCGAAGACCTCCTCAATCCCACCAACATGCCTTCCACTGAGGAAGCGGAGCCTGGGGACTCTGGGTTGGGCTCTCCAATCTCTGGGGGCGAGGTCGCCGAGGTGGTTAAAAAGCTCCTCGGTGGCAGGGCCCCGGGGGTGGATGAGATCCGCCCGGAGTTCCTTAAGGCTCTGGATGTTGTAGGGTTGTGTTGGTTGACGCGACTCTGCAATGTCGCATGGACATCGGGGGCAGTTCCCCTGGATTGGCAGACTGGGGTGGTGGTCCCCCTGTTCAAAAAGGGGGACCGGAGGGTGTGCTCCAATTATAGAGGGGTCACACTCTTAAGCCTCCCTGGCAAGGTCTATTCAGGGGTCCTGGAGAGGAGGGTCCGTCGGATAGTCGAACCTCGGATTCAGGAAGAGCAGTGTGGTTTTCGTCCTGGTCGTGGAACGCTGGACCAGCTCTACACCCTCGGCAGGGTCCTGGAGGGTGCATGGGAGTTCGCCCAACCAGTCTACATGTGTTTTGTGGACTTGGAGAAGGCGTTCGACCGTGTCCCTCGGGGAGCCCTGTGGGGGGTTCTCCGGGAGTATGGGGTACCGGGCCCTTTGATACGGGCTGTCAGGTCCCTGTATGACCGGTGTCAGAGTCTGGTCCGCATTGCCGGCAGTAAGTCGGGCTCGTTTCCGGTGAGAGTTGGACTCCGCCAGGGCTGCCCTTTGTCACCGATTCTGTTCATCACTTTCATGGACAGAATTTCTAGGCGCAGCCAAGGTGTTGAGGGGATCCGATTTGGTGGCCTTAGGATCTCATCTCTGCTTTTTGCAGACGATGTGGTCCTACTGGCCTCATCAGGTCATGATCTGCAGCTCTCGCTGGAGCGGTTCGCAGCCGAGTGTGAAGCGGCCGGGA
The DNA here is from genome assembly GCF_003331165.1 of Xiphophorus hellerii. Classification (NCBI taxonomy): domain Eukaryota; kingdom Metazoa; phylum Chordata; class Actinopteri; order Cyprinodontiformes; family Poeciliidae; genus Xiphophorus; species Xiphophorus hellerii. The sequence goes on along the minus strand of NC_045680.1, from coordinate 995,922 downwards.
TGGGGATCAGTGCCTCCAAATCCGAGGCCATGGTCTTGAGCCGGAAAAGGGTAGAGTGCCTTCTCCGGGTCAGGGGGGGTGTCCTGCCCCAAGTGGAGGAGTTTAAGTATCTCGGGATCTTGTTCACGAATGGGGGAAGAAGGGAGCGGGAGATCGACAGGCGGATTGGCGCAGCGTCTGCTGTCAAGCGGGCGCTGTACCGGTCCGTCGTGGTGAAGAGAGAGCTGAGCCAAAAAGCGAGGCTCTCGATTTACCGGTCGATCTACGTTCCCACCCTCATCTATGGTCATGAGCTTTGGGTCATGACCGAAAGAACGAGATCGCGGATACAAGCGGCCGAAATGGGTTTTCTCCGTAGGGTGGCTGGGCTCTCCCTTAGAGATAGGGTGAGAAGCTCAGTCATCCGGGAGGGACTCAGAGTAGAGCCGCTGCTCCTTCACATCGAGAGGAGCCAGTTGAGGTGGCTCGGGCATCTGGTCAGGATGCCTCCTGGACGCCTCCCTGGTGAGGTGTTCCGGGCACGTCCCACCGGGAGGAGGCCCCGGGGAAGACCCAGGACACGCTGGAGGGACTATGTCTCTCGGCTGGCCTGGGAACGCCTCGGGATTCCCCCGGAGGAGCTAGAAGAAGTGGCTGGGGAGAGGGAAGTCTGGACCTCCCTTCTGAAGCTGCTACCCCCGCGACCCGACCTCGGATAAGCGGAAGAAGATGGATGGATGGATGGATGGATGGATGGATGGATGGAAAATAACAAAACAGCATATAATCACTTACAGAGAAATCAGAACAAACATCAAGTACCATAATCAAAATCATCAATACATAAAAATGTTGGTCAATGTTTTATTAAAGAACTTATTCCAAAGTATTATATATTTAGAACAAGCATGTAAATCTTGCTGAAAAGTTATTTTTTAAGTTAGTTTTGCCTTATTTTCAGTGTAATAAGATATTTCCACTAGAAAATAGACCAAAAATTCTTGGTAAGATTTAGTTTTTTGTGCAGTGTTGGAGAAACACACTGTAAAACCCTAACACATAAAATTCAAACTCGTTACTATATATCAAATCAGATAATAATATTCCTTAATGTTGATAAATTGCTCACTTTAACATGAGGAGATAATCAACAGAACTGCTATGATTCATGTCGACAAGCCTACTGGTTAAAGCCGCTTTCCATGGATTACAAGGCAGGGCTCCGATTAAATACTTTCCTTCAAACCGTACTTTTATAGATTCATCACATTTTCGTTGGACATTCTTTATTGATCACGAGTCTTTCTTATGAGTCACTATCAACCGACTATCTGTCACTTCCTCCTCTGTCTCCGTGTAATCCAAACACCGGGTGAAACATTAACCACTCTGACCACTGCTGTGTCCGGGTGGACACACAGGTATGTATTCCTACATTAATAGCCCTCTGTGCGTTTTGAATGGATCCACCAGCTCTGTGCACTGCAAAAACACACAATTTTACCAAGTATTTGGTCTAGTTTACTGCAAATATCTCAATTCACTAGAAATAAGACAAAACTAACTTACAAGTAACTTTTCAGGAAGACAGGAGCTGGTTTAAAGTCAGTAATTCCTTAGTATTGCTGAAAAAATACTACTTCTACTTGCAGATTATTTCACTGAGAACACACTTTTATAAGTGAAATAATCTGCAAGTGTAACTAATAGTTTTTCATCAATATAAAGGAATTATTGACTTAAAACAAGATTGTATTTCTTGCTAAAAAGTTACTTGTAAGTTAGCTTTGTCTTTTTTTTTAAGTGTACCAAGATGTTGCACTAAAAACTAGACCAAAAATAGTTGGCAAGATTTTTCGTTTTTGCAGTGTAGAAATATATGAAACACAATGACGACCTTATACACTGCAAAAACACAAAATCTTGCAAAATATTTTGGACTATTTTCTATAGAGCAAATATCTTAGTACTTGAAATAAGAAAACTAATTTATAAGTGAGTTATCAGCAAGATACAGGAGCTTGTTTTAAGTAAAACTCAATAGTTATAACATAATTTCCTCACATTATAAGTGAAATTATCTGCCAATCGAACTATTAATTTAAAAAAAAATAAGTATTAAGGAATTGTTGCCATAAAATAAGCTCCTATATGTTGCTGATAACTCACTTATAAATTAGTTTTGTCTTATTTTAAGTGTAATTAGATATTTGCAGTAGAAACCAGACCAAAATAATTTGTAACGTTTTGTTTTTGCAGTGTGTGTTTGGACTTTGTATGGGTGTGTGTGAGAGAGAGAGAGATCTGTTTGATGTAAATGTGAAGCAATGAGATCATGTCTAAAGAGAGGAGGGGCGACTATAAAGGACCACATGAAGCATCGGCAGTCATCAGTAGGAAGGCAGGTGAAGCGGCAGCATCATTCTGAGTCCAGATATTTCTAAACTAGAGCTGCAAGAAGTTAGGAGTCGTCTTTCTGAAGCGGGCACAGCCTGGACTGTATCTAAATCTCTGAATATTTCAGACGAGTCGAGGCCCGGCGATTGAAGCTTCGTTGTCAGAATGTGTTCGGGCGGCTTCGCTAAATGTCTGGGCATCAGCCTGATGCCTCTCGCCATCGTGTGTGTGCTCTGCAACATCCTGCTCTTCTTCCCCGGCGGGAAGGTTGTGGATAAGGACAACATCACAGACGAGGTCTGGTACTTTGGAGGCCTATTGGGATCTGGTGTGCTGGTACGTTTCAGGAAAGTCCTACGTTTCATGATGGTTATGCTGTCTAGAGTTGATAATGTGATGGTAAATGTGTTTATGTTTTTATAAATAAATTCAGAATTTTTGAAAAGCAAAAATTTGTTTTTAAACTACATGGAAGCATTTTTTCCATATCAGGTAGGAGTCATACGGAAGCACAGTGGGCGTTTTCCTCGTATACTTTTTCCTAATGGTTTAGCCTTTTCTGCATAAACTTTTTACCAACGATTTTCTCTAACTAAAGAGTTAATCTTGAGAAAACAAATATTTTTTTCTTGAAGTTAAGTCAAGAGAAACAAACTTTGAGATAATAGTTTTTCTTGAAAAACTCAATGTTTTTCTTCAGATAAGTTAATTTCCCAATAATCTTTTTAGAGATGAAGAGTTAATCTCAAGAAAGCAGATATTGTTTTCTTGAAAACAAAACGTTGTTTCCAAAGCTTGTTTGAAAACAAACTTTGACAAAACAATGAGTTTTCTTGACAAATTTTAGAAAACTTGTTTTCTCTATTGATCTAATTAATTTTTCAATTTCCGCATATTTATCCCCAATGATTTTCTCCAGATTTCTCTCTTAATTCCACAATAAGTTTTTTAGAGATAAAAAAATCCTTGAGAAAACTTTTTTCCCAAAATTTCTCAATGGTTTTCTTGAGTTGAGTGAAACTCAAGAAAATAAACTGAGAAAATATTGAGTTTTTTTCCAAGATAAGGAGCTAATCTCGAGAAAACCATTGTGAAAAAGTATATGCAGAAAACATCCGCTCCTGGCTTCAGTAGAAGTTGAAATGTATAATTAAATAATTAAGAGTTTATGAGAAAAAAAATTGTATTTAAAGTATGTGAAACCTTGCTTGATGCTTTTTTTTGCTTATCAGGTAGAAGTTGAAATGTACATCAAAAGATTGATGCTCAATAATCTTCTGTATGCTTGGTGACGGAAAATGGACACAAAAAGGAAATGAATGATTCCTCATTTAGATATTTTGTTTTGTGTGTGTGTGTGTGTGTGTGTGTGGGGGGGGTGTGTGTGTGTGTGTATTTGGATGGTAGATGATCTTCCCAGCTCTCGTCTTCCTGGGTTTGAAGAACAATGACTGCTGCGGTTGCTGTGGAAACGAAAGCTGTGGGCGGAGATTTGCGGTAAAGAATTGTTTTGTTGTTCAACATCGTGAATTTATTTAGTTTATTTTACAAAAATCACTTTTAAAATTGGGACTAAGTTTATTTTAGTCACAGTGGCTCTTCATTTGGGTTTGATTTAGCCATTTTTGTATTTAAAATGAAAACAATCAGGAAACATTGATCGATTTTCCAACTCGAAAGGAGCTGATATGCAACTGAAGGATAACAGAAGTGAAAATTAAAACGTTTTTTCTCATTTCTGTACTGTATGGAAATTCAGACCTTATTTGTTTCCTTTTGGGATTGCAAAATGAAAAACTGACTAACAATCCAAATGCTCAAATTTGATAACATATTTAAATATAATTTTGAAGTAAAATAATTGATATAAACTTTCTTAAATATGGATCTTAGGTTTCTGAATGCTTCAAAATGGCTGCTGTGGTAAACCCTGTACCTTGCCCTGGGATGCGGAGCCCCAAATGGTGTGGCAACATCAGACGCTTTAAAGCAAATATGATAAAGGGAACCAAAGAGCTGGAGCAAATAATTTCCCATAACCCAACTAGGTTTATTGAACTTTAATTTGAAACAAACGTGATTTTTATTTGATTTATCAAATGTATTAATTGTGAAACACAAATGAAAAAGGTGGATTTAAAAATTTCATTAATATTAGTGGTAATTAAATTGTATCCCCAGTTCAATTTCTTAGTTTTCCCCCATCTTTTGTTTCTTTTACCTGTTTTATGACTTAAATAAATAAAAAAATAAAAAAATTGACCCATAATGTACATAGTTGTTGACACAATGAAAAATTGTTACCAGTTATTTTGTTCATTTAGTAAAAATGTTGGAGTGATAGACGGCCTCCATGTTTTACTGCTTGTTATCAGTTTAACTGTAAATCCAAATCAGGCTGAGGCTGGAAGGGAAAACAAACACAGTGGCGCTGTGTACACACACCCTTCATGATTTACATGGCCATAAATGTAAAAACACACAGAGAAATGCATAAAACTAAGCACACGTATTAATGAGTGTTTGGACGGTTTAAATGCGTCTCTCACAGTGTTACTATTGTTCCGCCAAAGATGAACACACACACACACACACACACAGATCGATCAGGAATGTGAAAATCAAACAAAACTTTGTTTGATTTTCGTTGTTCTGCAAAAACACCAAATCTTACCAAGTAATTTTGGTCTATTTTCTAGAGCAAATATCTTGAAATAAGACAAAACTAACTTACAAGTAACTTTTCAGCAAGAAATAGAGGCTTATTTTAAGTCAACAAGTCCTTAATGTTGATGGAAAAAGTACTAGTTCCATCGGCAGATAAATTAACTCATAATTTGGAAAAAAAATTTGTTATGAGTGAAATAAACTGCCAGTGGAATTAGAACTGGGTTGCTAGGTGACGGGTTGGGCTTGGCTGAGGTTGCCAGGTAACGGCACAGCAGTAGATGCGAAATAAGTAAAATAATCTGCTGATGGAATTAGTACTTTTTCATTAATATTAAGGAATTATTTACTTAAAACAAGCTCTTATATGTTGCTAAAAGATTTTTGTAAGTTAGCTTGTCTTATTTCAAGAGTAATAAAGTATATGCACTGTAAACTAGACCAAAAATACTTGGTAAGTTTTGCTGTTTTTGCAGTGATTCCATTTAAATCATATATTTTATTTGTATTTCTGATCAAGAGGACTCTGAATTCATTGTACCATTTTCTCTCTGTTGTGTCCACATAGATGCTGAGCTCCCTACTGTTTGCAGCTGTTGGTGCGCTTGGTGCAGGTTACTCAGTTGTAGTTTCATGTGTAGCTATCAACAAGGGGCCGCTCTGTTTTGTAGTTGACCCTCTGGACGTCAACCAAACAGAATGGAAATACCCTTTCGACAATGGGTGAGATGCTGTGCAAAATCACAAATTCATGAAACACATTTCTTAGTACAGACCCCAATAGCTGTGTTTGTTTATATTAACCATAAAATTGTGTAAGTTGAAAAGAAGAAAATAAATTTGCTTAACGGCAACATGTCAATTTTGAAAAAACTCATGTTTTTTGCTAAAACAATTTGGTGCCAGATGAGGAGATTTTTCGGCTGCATAAAAATGAGCATATTTTACAAAACTACAATGAAAACACTTTTTTCACATCACGAGTCACATGGTCAGCGACCGCATGCTGACCATGTGGAAATGACGAATAATTCGGCAGGAAGTAGTTGGATGATGATGGCACAGCATGATTTTTAATGACTTACTGTGTGAACAAACTTATTCACAAGTGATTTTTAATTGTGCTTATTTCATGGACAAACGGCAATTGCAAGACTGTTTGTTTTTACATTAGCTAAATATTTAAAAAGTTCTGAGCACATTTGTAATGAAAACGCAGCTAATAAAACTCGCACAAAAACAATGTAAACTATTTTTGGTACACAACAGATGCATTTCCTGTACACTCTGTCCATATTACACTGTTTTTTTACATTAGCAAAATATGGACCACAGCTGTTGTGTACCAAAAATAGTTTACATTGTTTTTGTGTCAGTTTTATTAGCTGCCTTTTTGTTACAAATGTGCTCAAAACTTTGTTGATATTCTGCTAATTTAAAAAAGAAATGAAAAAAAACCCACACGATTTTGCAATTCAATCAACATTTAATCAACAATGGAAGCGACAAAACCCAAATATATACAAAGTTTTGAGCACATTTGTAAAGTAAACCCAGAAATAGTCAGAAATGTATATTCTACTCATCAAAAACAAGCTGAAATAAATAATCCGACTCTATATTTAATCTTCAGAGACTACCTGAGGAACCACACTCTCTGGAGTGAGTGCAAAGAGCCAACAAATGTGGTTTCCTGGCACCTGGGCCTGTTCTGCGTGCTGCTGGTGATGGGTTTAATCCAGATCGCTCTGTGCGCCGTGCAGGTGATAAACGGCCTGCTGGGGGCGCTGTGTGGAGACTGCTGCGGCTGCTGCGGAGGGGTCAGTGTCCAGGAAGCTGAATTCACTTCCAACACTGCAAAAAAAGAAAAAAAAACATTACCAAGGATTTTTGGTCTAGTTTCTAGAGCAAATATCTACAGTAGAAATAAGCATTATTTAAATAACATAAACTATTTCCATTAACAAGTATTTTTCACCAATATTAAGGAATTATTGACTTAAAACCAGCTCTCTAAACTTTCAGCAACTATCTTGCTGAAAGGTAACTTGTAAGTTACTTTTGTCTTTTTTCAACTGTACTACGATATTTTCATTAGAAACTAGATTAAAAATACTTGGTAAAGTTTAGTTTTTTTGCAGTGAACAAGTCTGCAGAGATTTCTAACTTATTATTCTGTATTTTTATCTGTTGTCGTAACCTGAAAATCTCCAACTGAGTCTGTTTGGTTGAGTTATGTGAACTGAAAACATGGGACTGATAATAATGTTTGTCTTTCAGAGCGATGGAGCCGTATAAGCGCCTCCTGTGGATGAAGACAGATGGCTGCCCCATATTTATTCTCCTTCCTCAGGATGACTTTTATGCATCATCTAACTGCTGAAGAGCTTATTGATTACAGTGTGTCGTCTGAAAACACTGCAAAAATGACAGAGCTCTTTTTACGTTCTTAGTTTACTTTCTTCTTGCAGACTCTTATGACTATGTATTATTACTATTATTGATAATATAAAGGTGAATCTGCTGTATATTGTTATTTTCTGATTGTCTATCTGCTATATGTATTTATTTCGTTTCATGGCTTTGTTGTTTGTTTTTATTTTCTCCCCAGTTGCTCCTAGACATTAATGCTTTATGAAGTAACATGACTGCACCCTTGTGGGCTTCATTCGCAAAAGATTTTATTGTACTTTACATAGTAATTATTGCAGTTTTTCTCAGTCACTTTGGTGCATTTCTCTCTTTGCAAAAACATAAGAACATTCTCAGAACAATTTGTACAAACCGTAAAACACCATGGATTAACTGCAAATGTCAGTTTATTTTTCAGAATCCTTAGTTTATAACTCAAAAATTAAATATTTGCATCAACAAACATGTTTGGATAAAATTCACATCTGCTCTTTTACTGTAATTTTTGACAGATCATGTTATTGTGAAAAGACAGTCCTGCATATTAAGATTTACATGACAAATTTACGCTTAAATGTTGTGGAGTTTCAGAATATTTAATAGAAAGCTACATAAATACTTTTGATCAGCATGATAACATGATGACGAATCATGTTATCAGAATTTCAAATCTGTTCTGAGAAATGAAACAAAACAGAGAAAAATGTAAAAAATAAATAAAAATAAAATTAAAAAAGGTTTTGTCTGAATATGCTGTAGTAACAGAAATTTCATGCATTTACTTTATTCTCTTATTACAAATTTGGGATATTATTGGATTTCTCTTTTACATACATAATGCTGCATTCCAGTTACACTTTAAACTGGGAAATTTCGAAAATCAACTGGAACGCCCTCTGAAGTCAGATTTTCCATTGGGAAACTGGGCACCACTCTCCCAGCTAGGATTTTTAAGGCGAACTTCCCGTTTCAATATGGCTGCTCCTCACATCTACTGTAATATGATGCGGTGGAAACGTGTTTATTTTACAAGACTCAAGATGTAAAAGTGCGTCTAAATAATGCACAATTCTACATGTAACGCCTTCAACTCTAAACTGAAAACTCGTGGTGTTTGCTGATGGAAAATAAAGCTTAAAACTATGTTTGTTATTGGTAAATATATCAATGGGTGCCGCCATGTTTTAATTCCGACTTTGTAACTAAAACGTGACCTTGGGTGTGACATCAAATCCAGGTACCTGAAGGAAAGCATACTTCTGAAATCAGCATTTGTAAAATGGGGTAATAAAATGTATCTTTCTTCAGTTCATCCAGTAAAACACCCAGCAGTTATATCTTACAAAGAAATGAGTGTGAATATATATCTCAACTGGATACTAAAAGTTTTAAATAAATTGGGTTAATTGTTTTACTGAAAGTAACATGTTAGTGTGATAATTTGGACAGTATATTATTAAGTCTTTTGACTTTTTTGTTTAATTTAGATCGACATTAGCTGAGATACTTCAAACGTGACACTTTTTATTTAACAAATGATGAAAACAGCTGGTAAAGAACCCACAAAGTTTAAATATTAGCATTTTAAAATTGTTTTTTAGTCATTATGAAAAGTATATCACTGAAGTTGTTAAAAGAAATTTACCGATATAAAGCAATATATAAAATTCAAATAAATATTTACATGAATTATAACAATAAAACATATTAATATGATAAATTATCCTATTAATTTATGTATTTTTTATTATGTGTATTTTGACAATACACGCTACATCGCTCTCACGTCCAAAGGTCCGTCTAGTCACGTAAGTGGAACTATTAAGTCGTGGAAGCTGATGCGCCCGGAAGAAATAAACAACGTACCAGGGTAAAATCCTGCTGAATGACCCCGAAGAAAAGCTTGAAATATGAAGTTTTCAGACTGAAACGAAGGTAAATTTAGCAGCTAAGTTTATGGGATTATGATATATAAATACACGAGGTTTAGTTATGCATCTGCAGCTGTTCACGGTGACGGGTTTGTGTTGTTTCTGAGTGCAGGTGGGTGTTGAATATTGTTTGGAAAAATGCGATTTATTTAGAAATCTAAAACATATTGAATGCGGTTTGTTTTTCTTTGTACCATTTGGCCCGAAGTTTCAGATGTAGTTATTTGTTTCGCCTTGTTTTTCTTGCTATTTTATGTGATCCGCCATTGAGCGTTTCCAGTGATAAATTTTTTTAATCCTCTCAAAATTTCTCTCTAAATGTTAAGGAAATAATTCAGCAGATTACATAAATACGGGTTTATATATGTATAAATGGGATTTTGCCCGAATTGATTCAGTTTAAGTAGGCATTTATTCATCATAATTACAGCTATTTTCCTAGAAAAGTTAATCGATTTAAAAGTGAAACACATATTTACTAGACATTTCTCTATTGATTTTGATTTTGTTGGCTTATAGTGAATGAAAACAAAAAAATCAGTTTCTCAGAAAATTAAACTATTGATTTAAAAAGTTACGTAAAACTAAAATTATCCCAATTAAAATGATAATGTGGCGGATGCAATGTATATACAGTATTTCACACCAGAATGTATGCTCTTATTGCGAAAGGGAGAAGGCACCAACGGTTGTCCTTCATTCTATTTTTGGTTTTGGTTGGAAGACATTGAGAATAAATCAAGATTCAAATTACTTTTTTCTCTTTTTCTGCTGACTTCCACATTGGTGACCCCGTGACGTGATTTGAACACGCAACCTTCTGATTTTTCCAGTAATATAACAGCAATGGTATAATGCAACTCTCAAGGATCAATATATTTACATGTATTATTATGTATATATTTACATTTCTAATGAACATTTGACTGTGGAACTGGAAGACATTTCAAATATCAAAAATAAACTCTAAATAAAGCTGTTCTTCCAAAAGGGGGCTGGTTGAGACCAATGAACCAGACCAAGTCTTTGGTCACCTAGTTTTTGGTATAAATAAATAAATTCTTAGAGGTCCTTTTAAGACCACATTGAATGAAATTTAATACTTGCAAACGTCGTCCAGGCAACTATACATTTGCACTTACCCATGGTAGCCTAGCTAGCCAGCTAGTTAACGTTAACCGTCGGAACGCAACAGATGTTTGAGAGCGACTTAAACTTTTGCCTGACAGAAAAGCACCGCGAGAAAAAAAAATACATAAATTAAAAAGTCAAGACAAAAATTGTGAAAGCAAAAAATAAAAAATATGTAGGAAAAAAAAAAGATGTCCGTTGACTTTCTAACAGTGATTCTCACTCTTGTTTTTGCCCTCAGATGCTGTCTGTTGCTTTAAGAAGAAGCGTCACTGCAACACCGAGGGTAAGAAATCCATCCTGGTTTGGCTCGAATATTAATTTAAAACAGGAATGTTCAAAGTACGGCTCGGGGGCCAATGACCCACTGAGTGATTTTGTAATCCTATACAAACAGATTTGTGAAAGACCCTTTTTAATACTGTGGATCTACAATGTTCTACAGATTGCTTTTCTACAAATATGTAACCATGTTTGTTCCAAGAAAATTTAGCAAGCTTTGATTTTTTTTGTACGGCAGACTGTTAGGGCCAACCTAAGAAGCAAAATTACAAGAATAAAGTCATAATATTAAAACAATAAAGGATATTATGAGAATAAACTAGAAATAATATGAGAATAAAGTTGGAATAACTTTATTCTCCATAATAAACTTTAATTTTCATAATATTTTGGGATTAAAGGCAGTATTAGAATATTTATAGTATTATGAGAATAAAGTCAAAATTATAAGTACATAATGTCATAATACTTATGACTTTTTTCTCGTAATGTTACAGCTTTACTCTCATTATTTCAACTTTATTGTAATAAGAATTTGACTTATAAAGTTTCTATTTTATTCTCGTAATACTGATTTGAATCTCAAAATGACTCACGACTTTATTCTTGTCATGAGTCATTTTGACTTTTATCTCAGGATTTTACTATTATTATTATGACTCTCATGATACTATGACTTTAATCTTGAAATATGACTTTTTTCTCTTAATTTAATTTTTTCTAAGTATATCCCTAAAACTGCTCCGTAGCCATAACTTGTTGATTTCGGCCATCAGGGCTGACCACTCATATAGAAACTGTATTTCCTGTAGGTTTCCCTCTGGACTCGTTGTCCTCCAACATGGCGGCCGTCGTCCCTGACCGGATCGCCATTCTCCTCCAGTTTCTTCCCGGATGATTTCGGACGACTACAACCTCATGGTTTCACTTCCGTCACCCAGAAAACTCCGCGTTTGAACGCTTTCATCACATCACAACATTTCCACTCGTCTGCTGGGAGGCTGAAGAAACGAGACCGACCGGAACCGCCTCCCCGGGAACTGGACCTGCTCCGGTATGACATGAAACACTTGTGGGAAGGTCCGAAGCCGGCGCTGTGTCTGGGCTTCGCCGGGCTCATCCCCTTCGTCTCCCCGCCTCTGATCATGGCCGCCACAGAGACGTTTTACCCGGAGCTGGCCTACGCCCAGCTGGCCTACGCCGCCGCCATCGTCTCTTTCCTGGGCGGCGCCCGATGGGGGTTCGCGCTTCCCGACAGCAGCCCGGCCAAACCCGACTGGATCAACCTGGCCAACAGCGTGGTTCCGCCGCTGTTGGCGTGGGCGGCCATGCTGTTGAGCGACAGCCTTGTTCCGGCGGCCATGACGGCCATCATCGGACTCGGTGTTTCGCTGCATTATGACCTCTCTCTGCTGCCGACGTATCCCAGCTGGTTCAAGGCGCTGCGCACCGTCCTGACTGTGACGGCGTTCTTTTCTCTGCTCGGAACGATTTTAATGAACGGATCATTTCCAGAGAAGTATTTTTTCTGAACCATATTTAATATTTTATGTACAACAGCGTATTGGGGCAGAGGAGGAGGAAATTTCCACCAGAAAACTCAGAAAATACCTACTGGAGAGAGAAAAGCATAGAAGTTTCCACTAGGTGGCACAAAAATGCCAAATTTTCATCCTGATTTCACTATATTGGGTTTAAATAAAGGAAAACAATGATATTCTTTGCTTAATGTTTTAAATATCTAAAATAAAAAAGGATATTTTTATTAAATTAAACATTTTATTAAATTAAACAATCATGATCTAAATAATTAACTTGTTTCAGACATAAATGTAAATGAACAATAATTAGCTTATGTAGCAGCTTTGACCTAAATTCAGAGTATTCAGTTGGTGAACTATGAACTTTAATTTTTATTTTTTGCCCGAGTTGAATTCTGAGATTTTCAAAGCGTGAGATAAAACCTCAGCGACATACATCATCGTTTCTGTTGGCATTTTCAATAAAAAACTGTTCACAACTTAATTTATTTGTAATTGGATGTTTATTGTAAAAATGATCTATAAACCAAAAGAAAACATAAGAAAAAAAAGACATAAGGCACATTTGTTTTATTTTTACTTAGAGGTGCAATAACATCCCACATGTCTCTTTGGAAAAACACTGCTGTGAATTTTTTCCAAAAGGGATAAAGTATTGCACTTTAATTTTTCAGAGACGTCTTACATAATTTTGGGGGTTTTACACAGCAGGCGATGGTTCGGACTTCTGATAAGGGTCGAAACTGACGCAGGTTGATTAAAGGTAAAAAACAATGGAGGGTTTTCTGTTTAAATCATTCTCCTCTGAGCGAGTTAAGGTTATTTAACCCAAAGTGTGTCAGTGCACTTAAAGCTGTGGTTGCATTGTAAACAGCGAGCAGGATTTTAAAGTGCTGCTGTCACTTTAAGTCCTCCACAGGAGGTCAGCTGTGTGACCTCTGGTGACCTCTAGGTAAACAACTTGATGAAGAATGGGGAGTAAAAATGGCTGCAATCTGGAGGGTTCTGCAGCTTACTTTTGGATTCCCAGGCCAGAGCGCATGTTCTCGTAAACGACGTAGCTGATGCTGACCGCCGGTATCACCTTCATGAAGTTGGGCAGGATGCCGCGGTAAAGTCCGAAGAAGCCCTCCTTCTCCAGGATCTTCTGCACCATGCGGCCCATCGGCAGCTGCTCAGAGCCCTCCAGAGACGCTGCGGAGACGGAGAGGCACACGGAGGGTGTCAACATGGTCGAAGTTAACAATTTAGCATTAGCTTCCACTAAATACCATGTTGGTATAGCACTTTAGTGTTACTGGAATTATTTATGATCGGTGCTTTAGGGTTAGTGTAAATAACCTTTTAGTTAGCAATGCCCACCACTATGACATAGTATTTGGTCTATGCTGATGAAAAGTGTAAAAAAATAAAATTACAAGAATAAAGCCACATTGATGATAAAGTCAAATAAAATTGCTTTGCCTTCTCATAATATTACAACTTTTCTTAAAGTTTAATATCCATTTGGGATCAATAAATAAACTAAATGAAGCACTCAAAATTATGGTTTTAAGTTTGTTTTTTTTTCTGCTTTAAGCATTTAAATCAAAAATATACACAGCACAAAATGAATTTGCAAATTCATAAATTTAGAAAAGGTAAATAACACCCCTGCTAAATTGTAAGTATGTGGGAAGATATTAAATGTTTTCTATTTAAACATCTAATAAAAGTGGTTTTATGTAAAATATTTACTTAGATTCTTCAATGCAAAGTAAAAAAAATGATTAATATTCCTTGTTATTATAAATTCATTCACTATTTCCAAGATGGAAGTGGTTTTAATCCACGTAATACATTTTGCAATTTCATGTTGAAATTATGTATGAATGAACAGGGAGGAAAAATATATATTTTATTTCCGAATTTTAAGGTAATCACATTAAAAATAAACAAAAAATCATGAATTCATTTAAAGTAGAAGAAGAGATCCTGATTTAATTAGCAGCTCTGTGTTTGTTGCACAACATGGCGTGAAGATAAAACCCATTAAGAACCAGTTCTGTTCCATGACACTAAAAAAATCCTCAGCTGAACCTCAGCTTACGTCACTTAATCCCCTAATCCTAATTTAAAACAGTTTTGAGTTCATGAGAATATTTTTGCTCTTCTATAAACTTCCTTAAATCTGAATTATTTGAAAGACAATCAATTTAACATGGCTGCACATCCAGCCAACTAACATCTGTGAACTTGTAGCACGTAATAATTTCATAAGGAAAACTCAGATTGGATTTTAAATAATGCACTTTTTTCAGGGTTTGTTTCACCAACTCAAATTTAAGACTTTCAAAGACTTTAAGATCCTTATGAAAGGAATTTCATCCCAATATGAAATTCCATATTTCGTACAGAAATGTACAAATTTCATCCAGTCAACTGCTGATAAATTTGCAATTAACCATGACAGATGCAAAAAAGCTAGCTAGTTTACAACGGAGTACTAGGGCCACACTAAGAAAATATTATTTATTTATTTTACATTTTTTTAGGACTTTATTCTTGTAATATTACAATTTTTATTCTTGTAGAACGAATTTATTCTTATATTTTTATTATTCTCGCACAACTTAATTCTCGTATGACTTCATTCTCATTATAAATTAACTTCACTTATAATAAAATATACACATTTTAGTGGATTTTTACAAATTTTCTTAATGTTTATTAACTTGTCTTCATCAAGTTAAAGGGAGCTAATATTCATATTTCTAGCTACATATTTATTGTATTTAAGTTATTTTTCACTGATTTTCCTTTACCTTGAGCTTGCATGCGAGTGCGGATCAGCGCCAGCGGGTAGCTGGCCAGCTGACCACAGGTGCTGGAAATGGTACCGCAGCCCAGCAGCACCAGAACCCCTGGGTTCGCTGTGTCTTTGGCGTATTTGGACAACCAGAAGTTCTTTAAGCTCTGTTGGGAAGAGATTGAGAAAACATCAGTACTGATTTATTTACAGTTTGAATTTATCCAAGTTATCGGCACAGACCTCGTACACAGCCAGATCTATCCCAGCATACGGGATTATGCCCAGAATATTGGGAACGTATCCTTTGTAAAATGCCTTGACTCCTTCCCTCTGCAGGATTTTCTTGGCACAGTCGAACATCCCTGAGTACTGTCCCGTCTTTCTCAGCGTCAGACGAGTTTTCATCACCTGAAGAGACGAGACCCAGACGATCAATCAGCTAAGCAGCTCAGTTTTTTTCTTTTCTGGAAAATAAACTCAAAATTTGACACAAAACTTTGAAATATTCTAGAAACAAAGTTTTTCAACTTGAAAGACTGTTAAAAAAAATCTCATAAATGTTGACAATGTATTATGTTTTCTGGAAAATACTTGAGCATGTCTGACTTTAAAAAGTTGAAATTTGAAAGAAGCAAACACATTTTGAGCTTAATCTAAAATTTTCTGGAAAAGACGTGGAAATGTATCTGAAAAGTGAAAAATGTGTACAAAAAAATTCAGAAAGTTTAAGATTAATCACAGAAATTTGAGGGGGGAAAAAAGTATTTCTGAGTTTCAACAGTCAAAAATCTACTAGAAAAAAAAAACCTAAAATTGGAGGTTAATTTCAGAAATTTCTTTGAAAAGAACTTGGAAATTTCTGGGTTTGAAAAGTTGAAAATTTGCTAAAAGAAAACCACAAATTTTTTGATTAATCTAAGAAACCTTCTGGAAAAAAATGGAAATTTCTGATTTTAAAAAGTTTACATTTGTTAGAAAAAAATTTCTGAAATTAATCTAAAAACGTGTCTGGAAGAAACAGAGAAATTTCCAAGTTCGAAAAGTCAAAAGATTTTCAACTTTTGAAAAGGAGTCAGAATTTTTGAGAACAATTTCAAGAATTTCAAGGTTGGAAATTGTTAATATTACCCACTGTTTGGATAATTATCCATTCACATATCAATACAATGAGTTAGGGAAGTACAATAAAAACAAAACAAAGTCTGACTTGAAGTAGAAAAGAAACATGTCACACTGAACTTATCAACCCGATATAAAACTGCCAGAAACACAAAATTTGCATCTTCTTTGGACACTTTTTATGATGAAAAAAGTTAAAAAATAATTCAATTGGAACAAGCAAATATGCTACAAGAACAATGTTTCTGATCAAATTTAGAATGAGTCATCAAATTTCTGGTTGAATGATCATCAGGTTGAATCATTCAACCACTGAGAACTTTTACAGCTCAAAGTATAAATCCTGGGATGGAAACCTTCTTGAGTTTTTTATTGGTATTGTGAATTACAGCAGCAAACCAGCATGACTTGCTATTGTGATAGGAAGAAAGGTCAAAATTTGCACATTTTCATTTACTTGAAAACCTCATTTTGCAGTATTGGTTCAATCTGCACAAACTGAGATCACAAAGAATTGGAAATTCACTCCTACACTCCAAAAACATAACATTTTACCAAGTATTTTTGGTCTAGTTTCTGGTGCAAATATCTAAGTGCACTTGAAATAAGAAAAAACTAACTTAAGTATATTTAAGCAAAATATAGAAGCTTGTTTTAAGCCAAGGGTGTCAAACTCCAGTCCTGTGGGGCCTCTGTCCTGCAACTTTTAGATGTGCCTCTGCTGCACCACACCTGAATAGAATAATTAGATCATTAAGCTCTGGAGAACTGATCTACACCAGGACGAGGTCATTAAGCCGTTTCATTCCAGAGTTTTGTACCGGTGGCTCATCTAAAAACTGCAGGACAGCGGCTGGAGGACTGGAGTTTGAGACCCCTGTTTTAAGAAAACAATTCCTTAATATTGATTTTTTTTTTTTTAAGTATTAGCTCCACAGGGAGATTATTTCACTTATAATAAAGACATTTTCTAATGTTATAAGTAAATTAATCTATCTGTGAAAGTAGCACTTTTTAAATATTAATATTAAGTATTTATTGACTCCTACATCTTGATGAAAAGTTACTTGTGAGTTAGTTCTGTCTTATTTATAGTGTAGTAAGATATTTACACTTGGTAAGACTTTGTGTTTTTGCAGTGTAAATCCATGTTTTTCCTACATGGGGTAAGAAAAGCTCCATCTTGTCTCACCTCCATGGGGTAAATGGCAGTTTGCGCCGTGGCTCCAGCCAACGATCCCGCCATGAACCTCTCATGGGTCTGGACCTTCCCCGGTTCACTGGCCAGCAGCTTCTTATACTGAGGAGACATTTCAGTAAGTATCTGAAATACGCAAAAGAAAAGAATTCAACAAATTATAAAAATACATGCCTGTTCGTATGCCATGAATTTAATGGCTGTCTCAGGGGCGATCTTCAGGACGTTGATGCCGTTTCCTCTCCACAAAGACGTCACCCCTCCTTCTTTTAACATCTGCTTAAAGCCTCCCACCAGGCTGATTTTGTTGCTCTTTGAGGCGTGAACCTGCAGATTAAAGAAAACAAGAATTAAAACTGATTCCTAAAAGCAGATTCAGCAAGAAGGGATGCAAGTTATCGATTACTAGGTTAATCTAAAGTTGATTGGTCCAATCTTTTTAATATTTTGTGTCAGTTGTATTAAACACTGACTGAATAAACAGGAAATTGTAATTGTCAGATTCACAAATTAGACAAATTTATGAGATGCATTAAAACAGAAATTTCTTAGACTGCTAAATAGATAAATAAAAGACGAAAAGAATAAAATATGTGGAAAAAACAGCATATTGGGACCATCGTAGAAAGAAAAAGATTCTTCTTAAAATCTAGGGTTTTTCCGTAAATGTACTCCTTTTTTCATCTACAATAGCCCTGAAGCGCCGTTGTATTCATACAAAACTTCGCTTCAGAAAGTGACTTAAGTCACAACATTCCTCAAAATCAACCTCGTTATTTGGCATTAGTTGTTTTTTTGTTTTGTTTTTTCAAACATTTTAAAACTTTTCTGCGTCGTCCTGCTCTTTGCTGTCATCGCAGCCTTACCTTCGTGGCCCAGCAGTCATTTTTAAATGAGAAGTTGACGCTGTTCCGTCATGAAGCTCGGCTGAATCAGCGCCATCAGGGTGGAAATTACAGTAAGGAGTTTGGCGAGAGCTTATAATTCAAAATAAAACCGAATAAAGTGCATTTTGCATCGCACACCGGACTCTGAACCATTTCTCTTTTCCGTTCTGGAATAATCCTGCCGCCATTTTTAATTTTTGTACGCACGGCTCCGTTTAAGAATGACGAGCAGCGCCCTCTGCTGGATGGCGGCTAAATCACAACACTAAAAGATAGCAAACCGAAGCTACTAATCGATTAGATTAGTTAATTAATTGTTTCCATCCGTATAAAAATAATTTTATATTCAGGTCAGAGCTGATCCCTGGAATTTTTTGACACAATAATAAGCAATAATTTATGTTGAAAGGCCCAATAAAGTACAAGATCAACATAAAATTGCTTGTGACGCACCTGCATGAAGACCTTCATTCTGTCCAGCGGGGCGGTTCCTGTGCGGGACACGGCTCCCGCAACGGCCCCCGACATCAGCTGCTTCCACCACAAACCCGTTGTCTTCTCCTCCTCCGTGAACTCATCTGGGATGGTCAGGCTGTCTCCAATATCCAGAACCTGGAGGAAACACATTCACTCTCATTAAATCTGATTTAAATCCCACAACTGTTTGTTTCCATCACGAGTAAGTCAAAGTTTTAGGGATGGGCAAATAAAATCATAATGTTACTAGAGCACGGGCATATGACAATAAAATCTAAATAATATAGAGAATAAAGTTTTAATGTTACCTGAATAAAGTCGTAATATTAGGAGAATGAAGTAGTAATTATGTTGGCCTATTATGATGAGTTATTTTCCACCTAGACACTCAAATTTTATAGAAAAAAACCCCAAGTACATTCTAATATCCCAGAGATTTTCTTTAAAAAAAAATCTAAGTTTGAATAGTAGAAATTTGCTTTAAGAAAAAGCAACTTTTGAGATTAAGCTAAAAAAAAAAAATTTCAAGAAAAAAGTTTCAAAAGTCAAAAGCGTTTGACTTTCCAAAAGCGGTAACTTGATGCTGAAATTTTATTTTTATTTTTTGGAAATAGATTATTTTTCCACTGAAAACGGCTGAATTTATAGTTTCTATATTTTTAACAGATTGTGAAAACCTACCACATCCACCTCAAAGACGCCTCCTCCATCTTCAAATTTGAGGAAAACCCAGTTAGCATGTTGCTGCAGCAGAGCCATGGCCGTCCAAAGCCTTCAACGGATCTGCAGAGCCACAAAGTTCCTGTTTCCCTTCACACGATTCTAATAAAGAGCCAGAATCTTTGCTGAAGTCCCGGCTCCTCATTCCTACTCTTCTCCAGACGCTCTTCCTTTCTACTCATGCCTTCCAAATCCCTCTGAAGGGCTAATCTGCACGCAGGTCAGATTGAAATTAGCTAATCTCGGCTGCGTTTAGAAAGAAAGCAGGAGGTAATTTATCCACACTGAACGGAGAAGGTGAGCATCAGAGATTAGACTCGGGCTGGGTTCTAGGGTTCTAGGATTTTATAAGAAATTCAACATATTTCAGTTTATGAGCAAAATAAATTAATGAGTAGAATATGTAAGGTACCAAAATAAAGATATGTAATCATAAAGGATTGTTCTAGATGTAGAAAAACAACCGAACATAATGGCATATTTTCTTTAAAGGGGAAATAATATCTGTAAAAATCTACTTTTTTAGCTTTAGATCATGTTCTAATGTTATTCCCTCATCAAAAACATATTTAGAGTTTTGCTTTGATTCTTTCATCCATGTTTGAGAAATCTTTTAATCTCCATACCAACCATTCAGCTGTGCTAAACGCCTTGTTGGACCTAGCTCCGCCTTCAAGGCGCAGCTCCTCCTTTCGAAACTTCTGAGCTTCTGCATTACAGAGCAGCCTTTCCCCACTCAGTTCCTTCAGACTAGCCAGCAGCAATTAGCAACCACCTTGTGGATCTGTTGAGCTTATTATAGGAGCTACTTCTCACTGAAATGCTAGTAAAAATGTTGATAAAGGGTTAATAGAGGAGCCATGTTGGGATGACTTCCTGGAGGTGGAGTCTTAGAAAGAGCAGGAGTTTTTAAAGAGACAGATGCCCAATTTCAAGCGTTAAATTACAAAGTCAAATTCCCTTTAAATCATATTTGATATATATAGCATTTTTATAACCACTGAAGTTAACATAGTTACTTCATTATGCTATAAAATGACAGTGTACCTGGAAATCACATAATACTGCACCTTTAATTAAAGCTGTTTTTACTACTGATAATCTGGCAGATTTAGTTCGACTGGAGATCAAAGTTGTAACAATTGTTACATTTTCAGATGCTCCGGTTTTCTTTCTCACTGCACTAAGTCGAATGGACCAAACAATTTGAAAAAACAGTTCCCCTCCTCGCCCTGTGGGGGCGCTGTACCAGAACCACTAAAGGAAACAACATGAAAACCTGTAAAGAAGACACTGAGTCCAACTTCCTTCTTCACGAAATGTAAACAAAAATTAAGTAATGTCAGATTTTAGTGATTGGAGGATTTCTATTTAATCGTTGGTGAAAAACAAGATGGCTGCTCTTACCGTGCTGTGCTTCCAGTAGCGAATGATCTCCTGCAGGCTGGTTGCCGGGTTTAACAGGAAGTGCTCCCTCCATTCATTCCAGTCCAACGACATGGTACCATCAGAATCAATACTGGAGAATAGAGAAAAACATTTTCATTTAAAATATCCATTTTAAATTAAACAATTAATCGGACTAATCATGATTAATCAATCATTTCAATAATCATCAACAAATATAGTGATTGATTAATCGTTAACTTGAGAACACAGACTCAAAAAACACCTCTTGCTGAAAGAGCAACATATTTACAGCAGTAATTAAGTCAGAATTGTACAATATATATATATGTATATGTATATATATAACATTTAAGATTAAAAAATGTCTGTAAATATGTTCCCCTGAGAACTCTTCTAGTGGCAGAATTTAAATTCTCCGAAAGTCAAATTATGTAAATAAATAAATTTCCTATCAAGCACATGTTGCTGTTCAATTGATAATTGATTAATATAAAAAATATCAACAGATCAGCCCTATGCTGTATTGATATTAAGTCAAACAGAAAAGTGCTGATCTTTTCATATGTTGACATTTTTGCTACTAATGATTAATCATACACTAGAGGAATGCTTTGTTGTTGCATTTTAGGAAATAAAATGTTTTTTTCTATTTAAAAATGTAAATACATTTGTTTATTTGCATCTTTTAATATATATCTAATATTGTATTTTTAAAAAAAGGCTTAAGTAGTTAAAGGAAAATTTGGAGAATTTGCCATGTTTTATTTGATTAATTGATTAATCGTCAGAATAATTGATAGAGTAAATGTTAGGTGCAGCCCTAAACGACCTTTATGTTGTTATATTTGTTACTTAAATTCCTTTGTGTCTGTTCAGTAAATTGGCACGCGCCCTTTGCTGTGGTTTTCAAACCACATCTGTCTGACTCACACCAACACACATCCTGTTCTACTTTTTGTTTTCTCTCATTCATCGCACGTCACCACCTCTTTATGCGTCACTTTATGTTTCTTTGTGTAAATCTATTGAATTTCACCGGTTTGTCGTGTTAAAACAAACCGGTGAATACTTCAAATGTATTTTGAGGATCTTGCAAGATAAACGAATATAAAATACCATGACCTAAACCTGGAAGGCGAGCAGCATTATGGCACTCTCAAGACCTGGCAATAACAGGAAAAACTAGAAAATCTTCCTAAAGGTCCATGTTAACTAGGGCTGCAACTAATGCTTATCTCAGTTATTGATTAATCTAATAATTATTCTGACGATTAATCGATTAGATGGATTTTGCAGATTTTCATTTTAGCCTTTTATATGCAATGTTATGAAAACATTAAAATATGCAAACAAAGAACTATTTAAATTCCTTTTTAAAATAAGAAAATACAGATTTTATAGCCTAAAATGCGACGATAACAGCGTTTCTTGTATGCTTGATTATTTGGAGACGATGATGCATCTGCAGCTAAAATATACTTCATTTTTCTTTCTTTTTTTCCCCATTTTTTCTCCAAAGAGTTTTGCGGCGCCAGTGGCTCGTATTTTTTGCGACAGTAGGCAGACAGGAAGGAGGGCGAGGATATCGGGGAAGACATTCAGCAAAGCTCACCGGGACCGGGACCGGGACCGGGAGTCGTCCGCGTCGAGGACTAAGGCCTCCAAACGTGGGGCGTGCTGTGGTGGTGCAGGGGGTTAGCACGCCCAAAATATACTTCTTACGTGAAAAGCGCCGCCTTTTCTGCTCAACTTAACAACAGCAAGAGCAGATCTGTTGGTTATTTTTTGGATTAACAAATTAATCATTGGAAAAGGCGATAAATAGGAGACATTTTTTCATACAATTTGAACCTGGTGAAGCTAAAAATGTCACTTGAGGAGTTCTAGGTAGAATATCTGTACAGACAAAGGTGTTTTTTTATTTTAAAAGCAACAGTTTTGGCCTAATTACTGCTCAGAGTGTGTTGTTCTTTCAGTAAATGGCTGTTTTTATAATCTTTATACTCCAGTTAATGATTAATTGATTGCTAAATTAATGATTATTTCAATAGCTGATTAATCATGATTAATGTGATTAATTGTTTCAGTCCCAATGCTAACACAAGCCCAAAAGAGGAATCAGCAGACATGTGCAAGAAGGTGCTTTTTTGCCTACATGCAAACGACGAACAGAAAGCTAACACTGCAAATCATTCTGAACACACAGATGCAAATTAAATCATGATAGTGGCAACATTATACCACAGAAAAACGTTTTCTGAGATAAACAAATAGATGCAGAAGACTAGAAAGTAGGAGTGACGATGAGAAAAGCAAAAAAAGAGAGAAAAGGAATCCAAAATTGTTTTTCAATTAAATGTAATTTGTTTTCAATTATTGTTAAATAATAAATATATGTAATAGATTTTAATTACATTGAAATAATCCAAACAAGTTGTCCGGGATAAAAAAAAAATCTCTAAAGAAAATTTTCACCAATCACCAAGTTTTCTGGTATTTAGTAAATGGAAATAATTTTGATCATTCTAACTGACCAAAAACAAGAAAAATTTAGTCTGATTTAACTTCAGACAGTGAGAAAAAATGTGTCTGATTAAGTGAATGAACATATCTGGCTATCAAATTAAAACTTAATCAAACGATGGATTACACTTTATTACAAAAATGTGCAGTTTGAATATCAAGCACTTTATATAGAAATCAAACCTTGAAAACTTACATTTTCAAATCAAATTCAATTTAAGTTTCCCTCTAAACTTAAATGAATCACATTTGAGTATCAGAGTAGCACAAATGTTGCAGGAAATTCATTTAGACTTGATTTAGTGACGAGTTTGTGTCCAGCTGTCAGTATTTTTATGTCAGTTTTCTTCTCAGTAGCTCTTTATCATGTGGCACTGCGTTCCCCCGCCGCTCCCTGGTTATCAGCCCCTCACACTGGTCTCCACCTTTCACTTTATGCTACACTTTCATTTTAAGCTTTCTATTTCTAGAAATCCACATAAGACTGTATCAGATCCAGTTCGTCAACCGCAGCAATAAGAGACAAACAGAAAAACCTCTGAAGGATCTTCTTTGCGTCTTCCTTGGTGATCTCCAGACCCAGATCGGCGAACGACTGCTGGATCTCCATGTAATCTACTTGACCTGTTGGAATAAATGAGCACAGCTCAAGCAGATAAACTCAAAAACATTTTTTAGTTTAAAGCTGAATGGCATTTCTCCATACCGTCTCTGTTTTTGTCCAAGCTCTTGAAAGTCAGGCGCAGCTTCTTCTCATGCTCCTTCAGGTACTTGGCGAACTCGTTGAAGTCCAGCTCATCATCTTTGTTTTTGTCAGCAGAGGAAATTATTTTCTAAAGATAAAAACACACAGAATATCAGATGTTCAGATTCTTCACAGGTTTTTCCCGGGTGTTTTTGCGGTGTTTTCTGACCTCTTCGGTGGGTGAAGGAAGAGCTTTGAGCTCTGAAGAGAAAGATGTTGACTCCACCATCACTAACACAAGCAGCAGTTACCATAATCTGCCACTTGGGGGCAGAATACTGCAAAGATAAACTTCCTCCTCAGAGCTCAGTTCCTGTCTGAGCTTTGTACTTTTTAGAACTGCAATTAACAGCTATTTTTGTTACTGATTAATCGATTATTCTGACAATTAATCGATTAATCATATTTTTAAAATGAGCACATCCTGCAGATTTGTCATTTAAGACTTTAGATGCAAATAAATGAATTCAATTCCTTTTTTTGAATAAGAAAATAAACATTTCAAATAAAGTGCAAGAAACGTTTCCTGTAGTGAACGCTGCAGATGCAAAAACTAAAAATATACTCCCAACACCATCATAAAAAAAGCTCAGCCCTTCCTGCTTGGCTTATCCACACAGTGTTGGGTTGATCTGTTCACTTTTCTAATGAACAGATTAACAACTGGATAGCAAAAGGTACTAAATAAGACATTTTTAACAGAATTTTCTCTCTATGAAGCTAAAACTGCAATCTTGGGAGTTTGGGGTAGAATATTTACAGACAACAATTGTTTTTTTTTATCTTAAAAGCAAAATGTACATATTTTTTAGACAGTTGTGGCTAAATAATTCTCCAAGTATGTTGTTATTTCAGCAAGTGGCCTTTTGATACTCCAGTTAACAAACAAACAATGGCTACTGTAATTGACAACTATTTCAATAATTGATTAATCATGATTAATTGTTTTAGCCCTAATAGGTTAAGATCAGAAATATGCAAACGTCATGTGGCTTTACTAAAGTTAAACATATTCCACCTATTACTTTCTAAATTATGAATAAAAATTGAATTATTTTTGCTCCTGTTAGAATCAAATAATATAATAAATTAAACCAAAGGTCTTGGGAGAATATGAAAGCAACCAGTGTAGAGATTTATTACTGCTTATCATGTCACAGAAAGCATTTATAAAAAATTATTATTTTACAACCCTGAGTCACACACAGCAGTGGCCTCTCCCCAAATTCACTTCTGACCGAGTAAAGACGGATCCTTTCTCTTGCAGCAACAGTGAGATTTTAACTGCAGATTTAACTTTTTTCATATTCCCTGAATTCCTGATCACTTTTTCTGTTTGTTCCTGTGCTTCTTACTCCGCCTGGACCTGCAGGGTTTTCTCTAGATAGTTGTGATTCTTAAGATAAACATGCTTTCTGTGTGTTTTTTAAGCAACAATGTAATGCAGAGCAGACATGTTTATTGCAGATAAGGTTAAAGTGAAGCTTTGGTTTGTTTTGTCTTCCCCCGTTTCTTATTTCTACGCTGCAGTTCGTTGTTTTAGACGGAGGTTCTGCTCAGCTTATGGCTCTAGGAAATGCAAACACCTCCAGGTTATCAACATTAACTGCTTTATTCAGGTCAATTCAAAATGTTATTGCTGGACTTTAACAGCGTGGAATAAAAATAAACCTTGATGAATTATTTTATTACCTTAAAAAAGGTTTTATCTGACTGCTTGACAATTTACACTCAAAGTTTTTCTGGCTTTGTGACATTACAGCCGATCAATAATTATAGCATTTTTTTCATTATTTTGACACCATGCTTAGATTTTACCTTTACGCTTTTAAAGTTTTTTGCACATTAAATCAAATTTATTATTTTCTTATTTCTCCTACAAAAGAATTAAATTAAATTACTTTTTGAGTGAATAGCGGCATAACAGAATCACACCATCAAATTAAATGCTTTTGTTTGAATTAGGGCTGCACTTAATGATTATTTCAGTTATCAATTACTAATTATATTAATAATCAGTTAGTCACAAATAATCCTGATTAATCGTTTCGTCCATAGTTTGTATCAAACTCAACATTGTTCTGATGTTTGTGTAAAGTTATTGAAGATTTCTTAATTCTTATTTCTTCCATCTTCCATCAGGTAAATCAGGACAAACAAATGAAATAGAAGGAAGAAATAACAGATTAATGAATTAATCAGCAGAATAATCAATTACTAAAATAATTGTAAGTCGCAGCCCTATGTGTTTGTTTTTCTTAGCTTAGTAGATAAATTTTAGTCCAAATAATCAAACATGATATTTTTGATTAGACTGTTAAAAAGTTTCTCGTTGATTTCCAGTTTCCTAGAGTTTTCACTTTAGTGTGGATAGAAGAAAAATCCTGATAAATACACAGATATCTTCCTTATTCTTTTATTCACAATAAAAATGGTCAAATAAAATAAAATAAATAATCTTTTAGACACATTTTTGTTTAAATAAAAGACTTATTGCATCTATATAGGAGACTGGTTCTTATTTAGCTTAATCTCACTATAAGGTACAAAACACCAAAAAGAGATTCTGACCCGACATGCCGGAGCGGTTTGAGGGAAGCTGCCTTGCTCCAGGGCACATTTCCACCGCAAAACTTTCACAGCTGCAACAAAATGGAGGCTGCATGAAACCATACAGGCTGACAAAGTCAGAAGATTACAAGCAGCTTGACATCCTGACTGAAATAAAACCTTTAAAAGAAAATGTTTTGAATTCTTGGATAATGTTTTGAGGTTTCTGAAAATGATTTCACGTTATTTAAAGCCAGAGTTCGGTAGTAACTAGATACATTTACTTGAAAAAGATTTTTTTGAAAAAATTAGCTTTTAGTAGTATTTTTACTGCGCTGCACTTTTTACTTTTACTTAATATTATAAAGTATCTCTACTCTTAGTTGAGTAAAATTTCAGGTTTTTCTTCCCACTGAATAAAAGAAATATGTTTTAACCAAAAATTCACCAGACTCAGACACACACCTGCAATTTTGGTTAAAGTTTCATAAGTTTTTTATTGAAAGAAACTGATTTGGAAAATTTTTCTTTTGCCTGATTTTGTTATTTTTAGTTACTTATATGAATTATTGTCATTTTGGTCCTTAAATACCAAAATTTCCTTTATATGTTGGTCTGTCTGATGATGTCATTTTTAAATATTAAATGATTGATAATTTATCAGTTACTTCAGTAGACTTACATATTTTTTTTATTCCTACTTAACTTCTTACTACTTTTTACATGAGAAAAATGTGTTTAAGTATTGCTTCTTTTACTTGAGAACATTTTTTGTGCTCTCTAAAGCACATTCATCGCTTTTATATTGTTTTGAAAGTGAGATCATAGTTTAGAGAAGTTAAATATTTATTTCCCTATATCAGATTTTTTTTTTGTACACAAAATTTTGCAGGAAATGTTTCTAATTAAAACTTTTGTGCATATAAGTAATACTCATGTAGCAGTAGAAGAGTTTTGAGATGAGATTAAATCCCATTTCCAAATGTTACACCAACTGCTACCTTCAAGCAATGGCAGCTTTATTCAAGAAGCTGGTCCATCATCAGTTTTCTCCTATTCTTATGCAAGTAAAAATGTAAATATAGCTTCATATGGCTGCGTGTGTTACCTAAACTGTTAGCATCGCTGCAGAGTTTCCATTACTAATGTGCGTCAATATTCCACTGACGTTGGAAAAACACAAGTTTGCGTTTTGATTAAATAGGAAAAGTCATTAAAAATTTGTTAACAGGATAAGTCATTAAAAATATGCTGCGCCATCATCCTCCACATACTTCCTGTTCCTGTCTTCTTCGTGGCTTGCGCCTGTGGCAACGTCCGATTATTGATCATGTGATTCGTTTTGAAGAATGTTTTGTTTCTTACAATGGCCTATTAGGACCATTGTAAATAGAAAGAAGGTGTACATTTTAGCAAATTAACATCTGGGAAATTTTCTAGAAAAAAAACAAGAAAATTGAGTTTGAAAAGTCAAAAATTTGATAGAAAAAACTGAAAATTTGAGATTAAGCTCAGAAATTATTGAGAAGAAAATGTGGAAATTTCAGTCTGAAAAGCAGAAAAAAAGCAAATTCCTAGAACAGGTAGACATTTTCGAGTTTAGAAAGTCAACAGTTTGCTATAAAAAACTTGGAAATTTCTATATTTCAGAACATTTCCAAAAGTTGAACATTTTCATAAATTTATAAGTTTTATTTTTCTCAAAAATTTCTCCGATTAATCTAAAATTTTCTGAGTTTTTTGGCCAAAATTTGCTTTTATCTTTCTGTTTACCATGACCCTAATACACCTTCATAGTTTATCAATATTTTTTGTTAAGACAAAAAGTTTCTTCCTTTCATCTTAGAACTTTACTTACACACTGTTGGGAATTTCACAAAAACATCTTGTTGTCACAATACAATATTTCGCACTAAAACCATTGAAAACGTTCGTTTAACATATTTTTGCACATTTTGTTTCTTGCCTTACCTGGACTGCCCCCTTCCCGTTTTGGATGCCCATTGCAGCCAGGCCTGCCTTGAGCTCGGAAACATCCACTTTCCCATCCTTGTTGGTGTCCAGCTTGGCGAACAACTCCTCGTATGTCTTGGGCGGATTTCCGGCGCACCGACAGTCCGTAAAAAACAGCTTCCTCAATGCGGAATACATGGCTTAAACTTGAAATGTTTTTTAAAACGAGGCCTGCGGAGCTGCACACACACAATCCGAGCAGCTACGGCGATGGGGAAACTCACACAGATCGGCTCCTGTGGTTGGGCACTTCTGGTTTCAGGCAGAAGGATTGCTCCGTCTGATTTCCACAAGATTATCCGCGTTGCAACCTGGAGAGGAATCACCTAATGGGTCGCTGGAGTGGGAAAGAAAATAGATTAAAATGTTTGAATAAAAAAGCTTGGAACGGATGAGGTAGGCTGGCAGAAGGGTGGGGAAAGGACTCGGCTCAGTTGGCCTGGAAAGACCTCCTTCTTTTGCTGCGCAAACATATTACAGACACACCCATCTAACGACCAGAAAATCCCGTTGTTACATACTTTACAGGTGATCGTAAAACTGTTCCCAAAACTCCTCCCACTCATGCGCTGATGTTAAACGTTATGGTTGCTTTTACAAACCAGCAGAACCTGCAAACATTGCCATAAACTGTGTCCAATATCACCGAAACAGATCAGCATTCAATACCCAAAAGAATCCGGCAGGTGTCGCGAGAGCTCACTCTGCAGCTTATTTAGAAAAATAAAACTTTTGACTCGCTTTGACTAAAATCTCCGCATCCATGTTTTATTTATTTTACGAAAAGAAAAATATTTTAAAACGTTGCAGTGCTTAGTTTTAACCACGAGGTGGCGACAACGTACCAGACGACAGCAGCCGGTTTCGCTTTGTTTTAATCTGTACAATCGGTGCTGCTGTTCTCCATCTGACCGGCAGGGGGAGATCGAGAAAAGAGGCGGGCTTTATTTTGAAGCTCCATGGGATTAAAGTTGTCACCGCTGCATTTCTCTTTAAACTATTGGTATTTCAAAGTAAAAGAGGCAATTTTTTGTTTTTTAATACTAAGAAAACATAAAAATGCTGACAAGTAGAAATAAAAACGTAAATGAAACTTTTTAAAATTAAGTATAAATCTCAAGCAGAATTTACAGGCATTGCAACTGAAAGGATTGTATGCATATTGATGCAAACTTTAAAAAATATGCTTTTTGGTTTGTACTACAATAATGATAATAATGATTGATTAATAAAGAACCTTTTATTATTCAAAAAAATTAGAAAAAGTGTATTAAAACTTGCAAACGGAATATCCTGTTGATTTGTACTTCAGTTTTCATTACAATCAATGGTTAGATTTAGTAAATAACTTCATGTGTGGGGAAAAACACATGGGACAAGTTGTGATAAATTTCATTTTCAGTTTATAAATACAAAGATCTGTTAGAAGCAAGTTTCACTAAGTAGAAAAACTCATGTGCGTTATTGTGTCATCATCAAACTATTACTTGAAAATGGTCTCAAAACAATATTATTATTTATTGGAATAATTACTGGGAGAATATATCATTCAGCAAAATTTGTTCCATGACAGGCTTGGTGTAAACTCATGTAACCAGGTTACAGTAGTTGTTTTGTGTTTTATTTATTTGGCTTTTCTAGTTGGGTTGTACCCCTTAAAGGTGTAAATTTGTAAAATTTAAATAGGTTAAACCAAATCGTAAGGAAGTAACTGCGGTAATTGGTAAAAGAAAATCATAGAATGCATTGTAATGTATTTTAGATGCAAAAATTAAAGATATTACTACAGAGTTGCATTATAAAGCAGCAAAAATGCGTTCAACATCTTCAATGATCAACTGAAAATTTGATTTGAACTTTAAGATTGAGTGTCAAAGTAAAATATAACACAATTTTATATTTACTGTATTGTAGATATAAAATAAATTTCTGCCAAAAAGCTCAGAAATTTTTGGGAGAAAAAACATGGAAATGATTGACTGAAAAGTTGAAAATTTGCTAGAAAACCCTCAGAAATTTTCTAGAAAAACATGGAAATGTCTGAATTTGAAAAGATGAAAAAAATCAGAAAATCGAGAAGAAAAACCAGTGAAATTTCTGAGATTCACAAGTCGAAGTTTCAAAAGTTTAAACATTTTAACTTCTGAAACTTTGAAATTTCCAAGTTTTTTCTAGAAAATTTCTGAGTTTTTCTAGCAAATTTGCAGTTTTTGAAACTCAGAAATTTCCTGTTTTTCTGAATTTTTTTTTAGATTGATCTAAAAATTTCTGATTTTTTTCTAGTAAATGTTTGACTTCTCTCTCAGAAATGAAATTGTTTTTTCTAGAAAATTTCTGATACCTTGGTAGAAATGTACTTCTCCTTTTCATCCATATATAATGGCCCCATTACGCCATTGTAAGTCAAATTAAATATTTTACTTGCTTTTTACAAAGCATAACTCACGATTTAAACAAAAACAAACATTTTTGTTTCGTTAGTACAAAAAGGGTGGAACGTTCGCCTTATGCCTTTATTTTGAAAGCCTAAACAGGAAGCACATCCATTTAGCGCTTGCGTTTGCGGCGTTGACGGTCTGTTGTCATCCGTAGCTTCACCACCGCCGTCCTCCCACAACAACAGTCCGGTGAGCCAGAAGAAGAGCGCACAATGGGGCTGTAATGTCAGCGACGCCTCGGATCGGAGCATCGCCTCGCAACCGCCGAGACTGTGTATGGATTTAATGATGATGAAGAAGAAGAAATTCAAGTTCAGGGTGGATTTTGAGCTGGACGAGCTGTCGTCGGTCCCCATCGTAAACGGCGTCCTCTTCTGTAAAGTCAGGCTGCTGGATGGCGGCTTCTCCGAGGAATCTTCACGGTAAAAAGAAAAATACTTTAATTGGAACCAGTGTTCTGTCTCAGTTTAGCATTTAACTCCGTGGTTTTAACCCGTTCAGAAACGTTAACAGATAGCTAGCTAAATGCTACATGACTAATGTTAAAAACGAGCCAATTAGTCAAATGAAATGTTTGTTTTAGTAATAGAGCTGATGTAAAATTAACCATCTTTCAGGATATTTATGTTAAATATAACTAAATATTTAGCAAAGGAAAATGCGGGATCTGTCACTTGTTCGGCATTTAATAATAAATTTGTGCTTCAACTTTTCCAAATTGTACCTCAAAAACCTAATTTAGCTTGAAGTCGTGAAGGTAAAACCTGCACAGTGTTAAAGTAATTCACAGCATCATAATTGTGTTTAATTGAATATATTATTTGCAGTTCAGTTGGAAGCGAAGTACTGTTGTAAAATAAGAGCCAATGTGTTTTATAGCTTATAAGTACATAATACACCTGAGCCCTATTGGTACTAGACATGTTAATTACTTTATAGGATTTGTTTATTAAAAAAGCCAATTTAGTCTCACATAAATGGAAAAATCTCTAAAATTATGGATCTATTTTGTAAATAATAACGAAAATGTTCTTTAAGATGCTTCTCATACAAAAGTCTTAATCATTTGAGGCAGAACGTGTTAAAAAACAGACAGCCCAGGATCCCATATATATACACTAATGAAATACCCTTTTTGCACTGAATTTTATGTTTCAAAAACATACTGCAGTACAAACGATGAGTGACAATTTGAAAGAGTCAGTTTGTGTTGATTTAGACACAAATGTTCATTTTTTTTAGTATCAGTTACAGCGAAATATCGCTAAACATATGGGCCTTTCACAATTTTGCTGGACTATAAATTGTCCCAGAAGTTAATGCTTTAAATGATAATATTGTTGTTTTGAAATGCAAAAACACATGACCAAAAATCAATAAACTTTAAATTATAATGAACACTTAACACTGGAACTGGAAGACATTTTAAATATCCTAAATATCCAAAATAAACAAATAAAATGAATCATAAAGTCTCTGTAAACAAACTTGTACTTCAAAAAAGGGATAGTTGAGACCAGACTGAAGACTTTTATCATCCAGGTTTTGGTAGAAAAAGAGAAAAATGATAAATCATACAAATGATTTATCATGATTTATTGGTCATTGCGACAGGCTTCCCAACCAAACTCTGGACTCCAATGATGCTAGATGGTGACCGCTTAGCATCAATGCATACAAACTTGTCACAGCTGCTGTAAGATTTTAGGTATTTTGGTATGGAAGAAGATAATTTAAAAATAATGGCCACCAGTTTGCCTGTATGAAAGAAATGTGTGTTTGTGTGTGTGTAGGGAACTAAAACTGTGATTTTGGAGCGCACATCCCCAACAAGCCATCCCCGATGCTTTTAGAGTAAAGTATAGAGTCTGCAGGTCAGATCTCAAGGAAAAACTGGAAATTGGTATTTTCTGAAAAAGCTTGATTGATTCATTTCATTTGTTTCATTTGATTCTTTATTTTTTTGCAATTAAAAACTAAGAAATTTAAAGCTTGCATTTGTTGGATCAAAAAAATGACATTCTTTAGATCTTTATTAGTTGATTGCAAGCAATGGAAACATATAGATGCGCTGAGATGAGTGCAGTCATGTTAAAAAGAAAGTCACCCCTTTGTCAGTTCTAGGGTGAGTTGGCCGATTTTGAAATCTTAACTCAAGTTCATAAAGTTAATCCCAACAAATGTGATTGCTTATATAAAAAACATTGGATAAATCCAATATGGAAGAGTTTGTTTAGAGCAAACATGTCAAAAACACATTTTAAAAAATGTTTCATGACTCTACATGTCTGCTTTGATCATCCTGTGTTTGAGGAGTCAGATGTGTTAGATAGATAGAGATGTATGTATGTATATATATCCATAGATATATATCACATGCTGTAAATATGTGTGTAATGTTGGTAATAAACCATGAAATAACCCTTTTTTTCTATTAAAACACTCAAATTATGAACAGATGGAAGAAAAAAGCCGTCAAAAGCAGAGGAGTTGACCCTGTTAGGGTCATGTGACTCTGTTAGCTATAAAACCATTTAAAAGCAGTGCTTGGAAATATCACCAAACTGTAAAACTGTAGAGAAAGACGACGTCCCGGCGGCTGGCCGTGACAGGAAATGACCTGCATCCTTTATCGACAGGATGACACAGGAAAAGTCCAGCGGCTGACGCTGCCTGGTAAATTAGATCGGCTTTAACGCTGACCGAAAGGAGAGCCATTGTTTCAGGTTGATGCAAAATTACCTGAAACATTTGCACAAAAAGAAGGAAATGATAAAAAAATTTAAAAAATGGATAATTTGATTCGTTTGCGCTAACAGATGTTTAAATGTTATGCTTATTTTTAGATGTTTGCTTTGTTCCCATTTATTTTCTTTGGTACATCTGTTGTTGTTTTTTTTACATTTAATTAGACTGACTGATCACACTTTTCCCAGCCAAAACCATTTAGTTAATTTTAAGCCAGCATTGGCCAAAATCTGAGTCGGCAGATCCGGCTTTTTAAAAGTCGGTGACCAGCCAGAAAATTGCAATCCGTGCAGCCCGACTAATTTCTGAATTTACTTGATATATTTTATGATTATAACATTTTTCCAGCATTTGACCGAAATGCTGACTTTAAAAAAAAAAGCCTGATTCCAATCTCTGGCCATTTATTGTTTCATCACTCATAATCAAGGTCTAGATTGGAAAATTGCTGTTCAGACACGTCACAAAACTATGAAGGAACTATTAGGGCAATACTAAGAAGAAATAAACAGAATAAAGTCATAAAATTACGAGAACAAACTTGTAATAATGAGAAGGAAGTAGTAATATTACGAGAATAGAGATGTAAAAATATGTAAAAAAAAAAAAAAGTTGTAATAATACGTGAATAAAGTCGTGATATTACAAGAATTGTTGTAATTACAAAAATAAAGTCGTAAAATGATGTGAATAAAGACAATACATGACTAAAATCATAATACGTAAAAGTCATAATAATACACGAATAGTCGTAATAACACTTAAATAAAACCGTTATGTGAATAAATTTGTAATAATACAAGAACCAAGTCGCAATAATTCACAAATAAAATCGTAATAATACCGTACGATTACGACTTTATTTATTAGAATAAAGTCCATCCATCCATTTTCTAACACTTCGTCCCTAACGGGGTCAGGAGGTGCTGCTGCCTCTCCAGCTATGTTCCGGGTGAGAGGCGGGGTCACCCTGGACAGGTCGCCAGTCTGTCGCAGGGCAACACAGAGACAGACAGGACAAACAACCATGCACACACACACACTCACGCACACACACACACACACTCACACCTAGGGAGAATTTAGAATTTAGAGAGACCATTTAACCTGACAGTCATGTTTTTGGACTGTGGGAGGAAGCCGGAGTACCCAGAGAGTACCCACGCGTGCACAGGGAGAACATGCAAACTCCATGCAGAAAGACCCCGGGCCGGGAATCGAACCCAGGACCTTCTTGCTGCAAGGCAGCAGGGCTACCACTGTGCAGCCTCTAGAATAAAGTTGTAAGTTGTAATAAAACAAGAATACACGTAACAATAAAAGAACAAAGTTGTAATAATTCAAGATCAAAAACGTAACAATACAAGAAAGTTGTAATGATATGCAAATTAAGTCTCAAAATTCAAGAAGTCGTAATAATGAGAAGTGATAGCACAAGAATAAAGTCTTAATGGCTATTCTCTTAATACTGACTTAATCCTGTTTTTGTTTGTATTATTTTACAATTTTATTCTCATAATATTTTGACCTTATTCCCTTAATTCTCCATTGTAACAATTTGTAGTTCAGTTGCTGCTTCTCTTTAAGTGAATCTATTGTCTATAAATGGAGACCTGCTGTCGTTTAACCAGACATCTGAAAGAAAGGAGAGGTGGGATTTATTTGCCTCTTTGCTCGCGCTGTAACCCAGACCGTCTCACGCCGGCTAATCGGATTTATCTGCACAAAGAAACGCTTCGAGCCGCAGAGCGTGAACCATGAAGAAGAGCCAGAACTCCCGACGCTGGGAGTTCCCTCCGAAGATTACTCACCTCGGGATGACGAAAGCATTTGTGCAACATTAGTCACACATCTGCTGGTTTTTATTTATAGTGAGGTGGAGCAGAACACACATTTCACCACACAGTGCTAATTTTTAGCTACATTTTCTTCTGCTTTCAACAACATGTTGCGTTTCTTTAAAAAATGTACAAACACTGAAAGGCAAAAACCTCCAGAACTGGGAGAAAGTGAGGTAATTTACGGCATGTTGGGCTGCAGAAACAGACTGGAGATGTGAGTGGGAGAGCAGAGGACGCCAGTGAAAGTGAAGCCATCTGTGGGATCGTAATTCTCCCCACGCACACACTCCTTTCTCTTTCACTTCATCCCATCCGCTCTGCTGGGAAGTCACGTGCAGAACGGACTGGGAAGCCATTTATCTGCCATCGCAACGCATGGATCCACGTTACATGAAGCAAAAACAGCGATTAATCAGCTCAATTATCAAGAAAATCAGAGGATAATTAATACCAGTTTGTGTTGACTGGAACCAGAATATATTAATCTGGTATTCATTTAGTGTTAGTGGATTTATTTAGTACGATGCAGCATTAGGGATGTATAAGAAAAATAAAACATAAAATGGTGACGAACTTAGAAAATTACAAAAATAAGCTCATATGAGAATAAAGTTGTACAAGGACAAAATGAAAATATGAGAAAAAAGTCATAATATTATGACAAAATTACAGTATTATGAGAATAAAGTTGAACTAACATGAGAATAAAGTCGCAATAATAAGTAGTATTTCAAAAATAGTGCTACAAGAATAATCATATTATTACAAAAATAAAATTGAACGAGACTAAGGTCCTATGACAATAAGGTTGAACTAATAACTAATATGGGAATAAAGTCGCAATAATAAGTCATACTTTGAAAATAGTATTACGAAAATAGTCGCAATATTCTGAAAATAAAGTCAAACAAGAATAAAATTGTACGAGAATAAAATCGCATTCATTTATATTTCGAATATTCTGAGAATAGATATAATATTACAAGAATAAAATCATCATCATTTATTCATGAAGTGCTTTAAATACTAAAGTGCTGTACAGATGCATCAAAACTAAAAGGAAAAAATTATTAAAAATAATAATAAAATAAGCCTAATCGGTTGGTGCAGCTCAACTTTCTAAAATCTATCATACATTACACCAAGAGTTATTTTAGCAACAAAAAGATCAAAAACCTTTATTTATCCATGTTTTGTGCTAAAATAATTTTCATACTTGAACAGAAACGTCTTAATAAATGTTTTTGCCACAATCATCTTCAATGTTCGGTTGAAATTTGGCCTTCACGGCCGCCGTATGCAGCCTGTGCGGCCGTGATATCTGACCTTACACCGGCTTAAAGGTCATCTAATCCTTTGTGACTTCCTGTTCCAGGGAGCCTGTGCAGGCCAACTGCGTCCGATGGAGGAAGCGCTTCTCTTTTCCGTGCAAGATGAGCGCCAGTGCAGGAACCGGTGTGCTGGACCCCTGCATGTGTCGCGTCTCGGTCAGAAAGGTTTGTCAACTGTTCAGTGTAAAATGGGAGAGATTCGGGTTCCAAACGTTCTGTTGTTGAACTGAAACCTGAAAGTTTGATGTGAAACCTGGAGTAACATTTACCAAAAGGAGAACTTTAGTTATTTATCTGTTACTTTTAATAATCATAATCTGACATGTCAGGGATTAAAAACTGACAGATTATCATCTTGCTTCTAACCTTTCTGCTATTTTCTTTTTCAGGAGCTTAAGGGTGGAAAAGCGTACGCAAAGGTAATTATTATGTACTTAAAGGGTGAAATACAAATATTGGAAATGCAAATATTGACAAACGGTCAACTTAAAATGTTTAACTTCATGTAAAATCCTCACAGCGGGAGTCTTGGCTCCTGGTCCAGCTTTGTTTTTTCTTTTTGGTCTATTTTATTATCGCTTACTGTAGAAATTAGAAAGTTTTGCTGTTTTCTTGTAGCTATTAACAGGCTTGTGAAGGGCAGAGCTGAAACAATTAATCATGAACTGGAGTATTTACTGAGAAAAATATATTCATCCAAAACTGTTCAAAAAATATCTACATTTTGCATTTAAAATAAAAACATGTTTGTCTGTAAATCTGTTTTAGCCAAAACTCGTCAAGTTTTAACTTCACCCGGTTCAGATTTATCAGAGGAATGCTTTTTTTAATGTATGTTTTCCTACTTAAAAAAATGAATTACTTATTTTAATCATTTAATGTATTTCTAATATTGTATAAAAAAAAAAGTTTATGTGGTTAGATGAAGACTCTGTAGAATTTTTAAATCTGATTAATTATCATCAGCATAATCAATAAATAAAATAATTGTTAGTTTCAGCCTTACTTCAATGCATCCTTGTTTTTCCCATTTTGAAGAACAGCCAGCAGATCTGCTTCCAACATATTTTCACTCCAGATAACAGGAAGTGATCTCTATTTAAAAGTTCTTCTTTCAATCGTATCACCTTGGAGAAAAAAGTAAAGTATAAATTACAATAATTACATTTTTATGTAGATTATCCTCTTGGCTTTTGTAATTAAAAACATACATTAAAAAGTGAGATTTTTCCTCATTTGATAAATATCCTCAGACCACAGCTCAGGTTTTTTTTAAAGGGAATATGAGTGAAGCTAACAGATGGCTTCTGCTTCCAGTCACTGAAACTGAGCAACGTGATAATATTCTAATCACTCTTAGATAGCAACCAGCCTGTCGTGAAGGAAAACTGAGCCGTAAAAGATATTTTATTCCTTTGTTCTTTGTTCCTGCGTGTCGAGTCTTTGTATCTAAAGGTCACATTACTGATTTTCTGCAGACAGGAAGTGGATAAAAGGTTCACCTTGTTTTGTTTTTGTCTCCTTCAGCTCGGTTTTGCAGATCTGAATTTAGCAGAGTTTGCCGGCTCAGGAAACACAACTCGGAGGTGTCTGCTGGAAGGCTATGATACCAAAAATACCAGGCAGGATAACTCCATTCTCAAGGTAACATCTGTGGGCCCACAGCAGACTCAGCTTGGTTTATTTCTGGATGAGAGGAATTATGTTTTACTTTAAATACAAGGCAATAAGCAGATTTACTGACGTAAAACCCTTTTACCGTTTTATTCTCTGTAGGTTATCATCGGTACGCAGCTCATGTCAGGGGATCCCTGTTTCAAAACGTAAGTTTGAAGAACGTGTTTCTACTTGTTGACTTTAATAAAGGTAGCAGCTATTTCTGTGTTCACACAGCAGGCAAATGCAACCAAAATCCAACTATTTAATGACCAAATTCCAAATTTCTCACCCAAAAAAGTCTGATTTGTTTTCCCTCCTGACATGTTGCTAATTCTGCACCAGAAGACGCCAGACGCTGTAAATCTGAATGTAAACAGTGACTGGAAATAATAATTATGAAGCAAGCGAATTGAATCCCTCCACTCTTGGTTCCGACTTTTCTACAGAAGTTAAAGTCAGTGCTCCACTAAAGCCATTTCTATTAGTTGTGTTTTCTTTTTATCTTGTAATGATCCAATTTTAGCAAAGTAAACTGAGACTGAAGTTGAGACTGGTTTCAACCAAACTCACGTTGTCCACAGTTCTGTTGTAATAATTCTGATTGTTTGAGATAATCACATTTTTTTGCTTCATGGTGACATAAGTATGACAGTCACTGAACCCAGCAGAAATGTCACATTGACTCTTTTATTTATTTTCTAAATCACTATAAGGTCACTTGATGATGACCTCTTCACATTGCAGCCTGATCTGCTTTGGACATTTTTCAGAAAAATAATAATATGTATTAAATTTTAATACATTTTTAATGATTGAGGCTTATAACATCATAGTGACTCAAAAAATTAACAGAGCCAAATAATAAATGATTAATAAAAATAATTTGTTATATTTATAACTTCTAAAGGCCAACTTTATAAAAAAAATTAAAAAAAATCAGGATGTCCGCACATCCTTAAAAAGCATTAAATTGGTGCACCCAAAATCAAGGCCTTAAAATGTCTTGAATTCATTTCGAAATGTGGACTGGTCTTAAACATGTTAATCGCAGGTCTTACATTTTGCAGTGGCTGAACTATTCAGTCTGGTATGCATTTTTTTTTTCTTCCTTGTTGGACTTTTATGTCAGGCAAAGTTTGAGGCACAAGCAGACTTCTTCAGTGCGGTCGCTAACGAGAAGCTAATACACCCTTTTGCGACTATCATGGGTAATTGCAAATGTATCACCAAAGTTTGTTTTTGCCACTGGCTCACTTCAATAATCCCTTATATTTATAGTTTTTTGGTCTTAAATTTAAATCAAGCGGGCATTAAAAAGTCTTAAATTGGAATCTGTAGAAACTCTGTTTATTTAATTTAACATTTTTTAAAAACTGAAGCTGGCATTCAGAAAGAAAAGTCTCTTTACCTTTAGGTAAGAAACATGTTCCCCTAATTTGAGTGCGACTCTTGAGTTTAATGCTCGATATTAATCCATATTCTTGAGTTTAAATTAGCAACGCCTTGTCTTTACTTTGGTTTCTTTTCTTGTAATAAAGGCCTCATTGAAATACAGAGGAGGAAATAAAGCCACATTGTGTTTCTACTGTCCAGGCCTCCATCCACAGCCACAGTGATTGGGATCCAGAGTGATGGAGAGAGCCTGCTGGAGGAAAGGAGGGGCGGAGACTCACAGAAAGGCTTTTCTGGTGAGACTAATCACGCCATCACACTCTTCACTTTCTCTCTTTTTTCTGTTTGTTGAAACGTCGGCAGGCATCTTTTAAAGTCTGCTGCAAACAACCTTAAATTTTAACTACCTGCACTGACACCTCTCTTAATAAACAGAGGCTGCCTGCGTGTAGTTTTTTAATAATACATTAATATCTGAAAATGGAAGGGGCACAACTGAAAACCTACATCTAAAATTTAAAAACAATTAGAGGAGCAGCCTGGAGGTTTGTTAGAAACACAATGGTTTTGTATCTATTACAAATTTGTAGATATTCTGCTAATGTAAAAAAATAAAAATTGCATTTGCAGTTTGTACATAAAATAAAAAGCACAATTAAAATCACATTGCATAAGAAACATAATTAAAATTACTAAGTTTGTTCTTGCAATAAGTCATTAAAAAACGTGCAGCGCCATTGTCCTCCTACCACTTCCTGTCGTCTTCTTTGTCGTTTCCGCCAGTAGTAATACCTGGTTGTTGGTCACATGACTTGTATGACATGAAAAAAGTGTTTCCTTTGCAGTTTTGATGCTGCCGAAAAACACTTTATATTGAAAAACTTTTATTTTTTTCTAAATTGACTCGTGCACAGAATGCATAAGCTTACTTTCCATTTTGTATATTTGTTAAAAACGTCTAAAACTGCATCTTTTTTTAGCTTTGTATTGTTCTATCCCATAAAATCCTAGTAAAAGACTGAAGTTTGTGAGAAAATGTATCATTTGAATTATGGCTAAAACGATTAATCAGATTAATCGTGATTAATCGGTTATTGAAATAATCATAAACTAGTTTAGTAATAGATTAATTGGAGTATACAGACACAAAAAAGTCAATTTGCTGAAAGAAAGCACATATACAGATACTAATCAAGTCAAAACCATACAAAATATACTGTATCTACTTTTGGCATTTAATTTACAAAAAAACCTGCTTGAAAATATGTTTTACCCACAACTCCTAATGTGGACGTAGGATTCGCTGAAGGAATGCTATGCTGCGGCATTTAAAGTATAAAAATGTTTATTTTGTTATTTAAAAAAGAATGTATTTATTTGCAATTTTTAAATGTTTTTGTAATATTGCGTAAAAAGGCTCAAGTGGATAAATGAGAAATCTATAGAATTTGCCCATTTTCTTTCAGATTAATCGTCACAATAATCGATTACTAAAATAATTGTTAGTTGGAACCCTGATATGAATAGTTTTAAGAGTTTTACTGCTCGACCTCATGCTAAACACACATTCGGTCTGATATGAAGGAGTCTTATTGAGTCATTCAGACTCAGGTCAATTCCTAATTCTGCACATGATCTGCTTTTCAGCATAGCCTACAAAATTGAGGCAGTAAATAAGTAAATAACGGAGCCGTCTGATCTGATAATCCGTGGATTTCCCTGCAGTCATTAGCTGCAGCGCCGAAGCATTTTATCACAGCAGCTGAGCCAAATGGCTCTGCGTTGCAAACCATCTGGTGAGTTAACTCAGCTTCATCGCGCTCTGTTCCTGTAGATTACATTTTCCTAAAGTGATGATGAATAAATCTTGCTGTTTTTGGGTAACCTAAACATTTCAAGAGCTGTTTCATCTTCAGTTTTCTTCAGTAGATGCTTTTAAGCCAATTTAAAAGCAAGAGAAACCCAACTTTGTTCACTCATGCAGATATAATCCTCACTTTCTCCCACTATAAAATGCTAAAGCTTTATAAACATTCATAAGGCGTAAAAATTGTTTTATTTGGGTGTTTCTTCAGCTTTATTCCTTTTTACATCAGAATCTCTTCCTCTTCTGTGTGTCTTCATGGGTGAACACATTGCAGTGTTGAATAGAAAAGTGCTTTCATGTATAATTCAAACAGCCTCTTTTAGATTAACTACAATCTGTTCTGACCTGTGGGCTTTCACATGTTTAAAAATAGGACGGTGTTCATGTCTGTTCAGGGGAAACTGCGTTGTGTAAAATGTGTTGGTTTAATGTCTCAGTAAAGTGTTTTTTTTACATCCTTTGTTTTAATATTGTTTCATTATTACACCCATCTGACTAAAACATGGTGTTCCAGTTAAATCCCAGTATCATTTAGCAAACTCTACATGTTACCATGGAAACTTGGTGACCCCAAGAAGCTACTGTAAAACTGTAAAATGTCCATTTCTGTTACAAACTATCATATTATGAGTTTTTTTAATCTAGGTGGAACCAACATCCCATTAAGGTTAATTCAGCAGCACATTCTGATTTAATTTCAGCCTTTTTTTGATATTATTCTTAGGTCTTTCACAATAACATTTTTCTTGGACGATAAATTGTCCCATAAAATATTGTGATACATGATATTGTCATAATAATGCAAGTGCATCCTCTCAAAGATCAATAAACTTAAATTTCCCAAAGAACATTTAACACTGCAACAGGAAGACATTTTAATTATCCAAAATACACAATAAATAAAATGAATTATGAAGTCACAGCAAAACAAAACTGCACTTCAAAACATAAATAATAATGTTTTGCCAGCAAGTAAATCAAATTTCCCAGTTTTGCTTAACTGGCAAAACTACCAGTTAAAACTTGTGCAACAAAAAAGTGCAAACTAACGACTTTATACTGTGTGTCCAGTGTTTCCAGCATTCTTCAAAATGGAAACTTTTCAGTAATACTAAAGGGAAGCATCACTTTATTATTATGCAAATTACACAAACATGCAAATGGAATTTATTACGCTCCATTTAATTTAATGCGATTAATTGACTCATTGCTTATTGTGACAGGCTTAATTAGACTAATTCCAATTGATTAAATCTTGTTAAATTTTATTTTTCTCTACTAAAATATTAAATTACAAAGGGACTGCATTTTTCATTAATCAGTAAAAAATTAATTGCGAACAGAAAACACTTAATTTTGTGTTTCAAAGCAACTT
The DNA here is from genome assembly GCF_003331165.1 of Xiphophorus hellerii. Classification (NCBI taxonomy): domain Eukaryota; kingdom Metazoa; phylum Chordata; class Actinopteri; order Cyprinodontiformes; family Poeciliidae; genus Xiphophorus; species Xiphophorus hellerii. Next base: position 952,498 of record NC_045680.1, on the reverse strand, counting down.
TGGACTTTTTGCAGCTTCTGCCTCCTTTGCAATCACTTTTATTTTCTGTCAAACATGTAGTCATTCTAGATGAGTTATTTAGATTTTGTCTGGAAATAAAAGGTTATTCAGAAAAACTGAAATTATTTTTATTAGCCTAAAGGACAGCTTTTTATCTTCTGAAAACTTACATTGTCAAGGATTTTATCTGGTGCTTCTGGTATTTTATTAACACAAACACTAAGATGACATTACGACAATAACATTTATTCTCTTTGCTTACTCCTGACAAACATGCTCACTGTAGCTGCATTTCCATAAATCGCGCAAATTGTAGTTACGAAAATAAAATTGCTTAATGGAAACATGGCAATTACGAAAAAGCAAAAAGTTTTGCATGAGGTGGTTTTTCGGCTGCATCAAATTAATTTATTTCGTAAAACTGAAGTGGAAGTAGTTTTTTTGTGTCACACAAGTCATATAACCGACAACCGGATGTTACTACTGCTGGAAACGACAAAGAAGACGACAGGAAGTAGTGGGAAGAAGATGGTGCTGCATGATTTTTAATGACGTTGCAAGAACAAACATTCATTTTAATTACGTTTCTTATTTAATGGAAATACCGCAACTGCAAAATTAAATTTTTTACAACATTAGTGGAATATCAACAAAGTTTTGCGGATATTTCTAATGGAAACGCTGTTAAGGATGGCAATATAAACACGGCTCCTCCTCCAGCCGAGTCGCCAGTAACTAAAAAAATGGGCCTCTGTGTCGCATCATATTAATATTTTAGGGTGAAATAACTTTCATAAGAATATTTATACTGGTGTAATGACAGTGTTGCAGATTTGCTGTTTCTGTCCAATATTTCTCCACCATTTTGTGGCTCAGAAGCGATTTAATAGCTTCTAAAGTCCAGTTATTCTTCATCTTTCACACATTTGCACTGAACACTCAGAGGGGTTGAAATGAAATTATCCACTTTGTCCCTCCTCATCCAGGTGAAAGCCGAGAAGGAAAGGGTCCCGTCATGTCAGACGATCTGGGAGGCTGCGGCCACTCCCGGACCTCCAGCTACGCCAGCCAGCAGTCCAAACTCTCAGGTAGATAATCACATACTCTACAAACTATTAAATCGTTTGGTTTTTTTAGCTCCTCTTGTTCAGTGACTCAGGTAGAACTAAAAGTAACCTTAGGTTCGAGGAGGATAGACACGGTGAAATCAATTTCCGGGGATGAGCCACGGCTCCCGTTCGAAGCTGGCGGCTCCGGTTTCCAGCACCGGCAGATCAAATGACTCTAACAAACGATTAGAGGAAGTGGGTAAGCGCAGAGATCGACTGCAGTGCTTCGCTCATGAAGGGTGGAAACGTGTTTTCTTTTTTCCTGCCTCATGCAACGCTTTTTAAGATTTATTCAAACCTCAGATTAGTTTGCAGGAAGTCGTCCGTCTCATGTCTGATGCCCTCAAATGTATTTTGCTTTTAAAGAGCTTCCTGCAGACATGAAGCTTTTGTTGCAAAAGTGCAAAATAATTGATCATTGATGAGAGGAAAATGGGCTACCCTTATGCCACCTCACACTTTGAGCCAAATCAGAAGTTTATAATTGGAAAAAGTTTAGTAATTCCTACAGACAACTAAAAAGTGTATGTTCTGTGAAAAATACATTTTTAAATAAGACCAATAACAATAAAAATTGGCCTACTAAAAGGCATCTCAGCTTATTTATACAGCACCAATTTTCAACAAATATCTCAAGGCACTTTACAAGACAAGAGTTTAGAAATAGTTCATTTTAACCATATGCGCTGGAACTCAGCAGGGGTTGCTAGGTAACCGGCTGGGCTTCGCTGGGGTTGCTAGGTAACGGGTTGTACCTGCTGATTTGTGACATTACATTCCGGAGGTTTCTGCAATCGCTCTTTTTCCAGACATGTTGAAATGTTGTAACTCATTAATTCAGATTCTAGATGTATTCATTTATTGCCAAAATAAATATTTTGGCAACATATGTTTTTTTATTTTATTTAGCTATTTTTAGAAGCAGTAGAGACCCAAACGGAAGTATAAAAACTTGCAAAATGTGAATTTTGCATGACAGCTTTAATAGTGGCCTCCAGTTTTTATTTTATTTTTTTTATGAATTTGCTTAGTATTTATAAACAAATGGATGAAAGACCCCAAAGTTTTCACGGTAACCCTCTCGGCTGTGCGTTCACGTGGAGCTCCCTGTCTTCCTCAGGCTACAGCACAGGTCACTCCCGCTCGTCCAGCATGTCCGAGTTCAGCCACCGGCGAAACCACTCTGTGGGCAGCGCGTCGACGGGAATCGGAAGCATCCCGGAGCCGAGCGAGGAGCGAGAGTCCAAACCCTGTCCAGCTCTGCCGGAACACCCGGTTCCCACGGCAACCACGGGAAACCCACCGGGCACACCGGTGCGCAGTTCCTCGTCCTGCGAGCGACTGAACCGGTGAGTTTATCACCAGCTGTCCACGCGGAGCAGCAGACTGATGGGTTTTTATCACCAAGTCCTAATCATAATAATTTAAATCCTTGGAAATGCGAGAATTTCAGTCAGGTGTTTCCAAAGTTTGGAAAGTTTTTGATATTCAAACTGCACAGTTTTGTAATAAGGTCCAATCTAACATTCGACTAAAAGCCTAAATTTAGAAAGCATCAACAGCTGAAACCTTATATTTTCATACACATAATAAAAATATGTCTGAAGTTACAGACCAAACTTTCCTCGTTTTAGGTTAGCTAGAATTACCAACATTTTTTAGATTTGCTAAATTCCAGAAAACACCAAGAAATTTTTTTGGTGCATATTTTGTTCAAGGATTTAATTTGAGCAGGAAGGTAATTTACCGTAACTTTTTTTGGATTGTTCCAATGTAACGAATATTTATTATTCCTAATGGCTTAATGACGTATTGATCTGCGTAATTTACATAAATTTTAGCTTGTATTTTATACGTTAAAGTTATTGAAACTGTGTAATTGTTTTAGTTAAATTAGTGTTTTGCTTTCGGACCAGTCAGGTGTATAAGGTGTATGTAAGAGAGACATTTCAAATCATAAAATAATGTTATATTTTAAGTTACCATGTCCCTGCAGTAGAATGCTTCCACAAAGCATTTTTACAAACAGTAATAAATTATATCATAATAGTAATTTTTTAGCTCATTTTTATTGTTTTTAACTCCAAAGTGTGATGCTGGTAAAGTTTAAAATGCTTTAAAGTGCACAAACTCTATTATTAAGAAGGTTGGATGAATGGCAGGACTAGTGGAGTGACTTTGGTGTAAGTTCCCACATTTCCTGTAAATATCACACCTGATCGTCTCAAAAGCTGCTCGGCGAAGCAGCGGAAGGATATTTGTGGTTTTGTTGTCACAGGAAGCTCTCGTTGCCATGTTTGGTGGGTAAAAAAATGTCCTGCCACAAATGGGTTTAACTGCAACTATAGATTATTGTAGTAATCGATTATTCTGATGATTAATTGATTTGTCGTATAAAAATTGTCACAGAAAAAGATTTTTCATTTAACCACTTATGTGTTTTTATACAAAATTAAAAATACATTAAAATATGCAAATAGTTAAATTCTTTAAGTAAGAAAATAAACATTGTATTGCCTAAAATGCAGTAATATTGCATTCCTTTCAGTAAATTTGAACTGGGTGAAGCTAAAACCACGAGGCCACTTGAGAAGTTTTGGCTAAAACACATTTACAGAAAAAGGTGTTTTTATCTTAAATGCAAAATGTAAATATATTTTTGTACAGTTTTGGCATAATTAGTGCTCTGTTTTTTTCTTTTTTCTTAGTTAATTAATTGATTAATAACTTAGTTGATTTCAGTTATTGATTAATCACGATTAATCGTTTCAGCCCTATTTCAACTACAACAGCATGATGCACTTAAACTTTAACTGCCAGACTTTTACAACCACTCACTTTTATTTATCTATGTTGTTTTGTAATTTGTCTCTGCCTTAAGACAAATGGAAACAGCACCATTGATTACACTTTTATTTCCTAAATATATGCATAGCTCATAAATATACCCACAGCTTGAATCACTGGTTGCCGTGAAACCTCGGCGACAACAACGCAACATGAAACTGTGACAGGAAGTGCTGCGTCAAACAAGTCAGTCTGGTTTCAGTCGGCTTGTAAAGCCACGTGTCACTTCAAACTTTGGTTCCAGACAAAAGTCTAAGTAATTTAACCTGTTAAACAGTGATACTTGTGAAGCTACCACATCTGATCTCAATGTATTCCTATGTTTTATACTTGAAATTAATTTTAAAAACCATCTTGCAGAAATATGACCAAAGAAGCTGGTTTCTTTGTGCCATCTTCCTCAAAAGTATGTTTCAAGTCAGCCTGACTTCTGTTTATTGTAAAGTGGTTAACACCACAGCCTGCTGTCAACACTGCATGTCCCAGTTTAGTAGCTGGAAACCAGTTACCGCACATTGTAGTGTTTGTAGGACAAAGTTTCACCAGTTGACTCCAGTTTTTGTTTTTTTTCCAACACCACACGCTCAACATGTGGAGGTTAATTTTTTTTTTTTTACAGTGCGTTTTCAGCACATTGCAACAAGCGCTCTGCTGTTTGTGCATTCAGGCGTTTCAGAAATGCTTAAAGCCCAAAATACAGGCTGCAGACACCTGAAGCATGAAGATTCATTTCAAGTTCAAAATAAGGGCTGAAAAATATTCATATTTATAGACATATTACTCGTCCTATTCACAATAGTTTTATTATTTCTGTTTAACAAATCTGTCTGAAGAAACCAGAGTAGATACATTTTTACATTTAATAAAATACAATATTCTATCAAAGTATAATGAAGTAGTGTCATAAATAAATATATTTATATATCCACATTGCCTGTTGGTGTTTAAACATTCATTTACATGGATTGTTAATTGATGCTTAGCTACTTATTGTATAGCAAATTGAATTTTGAGAGAAACTATTTTTCTTACTCCTAATACTCCTTTTCATTCAAATCTTATGTCAACATGACATTCATTTTAGATTTTAAATGAATAAAATAAACAAATAAAATTGTCTGAAATCATAGAACAGAGTTGCTCCAACCTATGTGCTAGTTTTTAAATAAAGTGTATCCAACACATGGAAAAATTTAATCTGCCCATCTGTCTGTACAATCAGATTTTTTTTCAGGTAACATTTTTAAAGCCTTAGTTCAGTTATTGATCAATTAGTTAATATAAAGTTGATTGATCTTATTGACTCATGATAAGCGGACATTTTCTTAAAAACGTGAGGTTTCTCTTGTGTCAAGGGCTACATTTTTCATAATATGAGAAAACATTTTCACGTTATTTTGTGTCAGCTGCGTTAAATAGTGACGGAATAAAAAGAAAATTGTTCTCACATTATTAAATTTAGACATATAAGATATAACGAATCTAGAAGGTTGCTGAATAGAAAAATTAAAGATGAAACGCTTAATTCCCAACTTGCAGATATTCATACAGAAATATGTAGCCTGTAGTTGCTCTTGGAGGAATGTTAAAACTTCGCTGCATGAAGTGAATTAACTCACGACAGCCTGAAAAATAAACTGTGGCGTCATGTTTTTCCCATCAGGTTAAATTTTTTCTGCGTTTTGCCCTCCGCTTTTCTGTCGCGTCATCTTCTGTAGCCGATCGGTAATTTCCTGAATGAGACGTTTTTCACGTCGCCATTAAGGTGAAACTTCAGGAGTTGGTTGAGTGTCTATATTTCAAAGCAGAGCCGCATAAAGTTCATTTATCATCCCACACTGGACTCTGTTTGGACCGTTTCTCTTTACCGTTCAACAACGGCTCCGCCGCCATCTTTAATTCTAAATCAACGGCTACGCTTAAGGATGACCAGCGGCGCCCTCTGCTGGAGGGCGGCTAAACTACAACACTAAAAGAAGCTCTATGGACGCTTTTAGTTAATCAACTGGAACAAATTTTAATCTAATAAACTTATTGATATTAAATAGTTGCTTGTTTCAACCCTACTTGATAGTTAGAATGAAATAACGACCAGTTTGTGTCAAAGGAAGCGTATTTACTTCTGTCCTCTTTCTGTTTAGACATCCAATAAAACAGGACTCCATGGAGTCTCAGCTGAAGAGAATGGATGACACTCGGGTGGACGCTGATGATGTTGTGGAAAAGATTTTACAAAGTCAAGATTTTACACCCAGCTTACTGGACTCCAGTGCTGAAGGTGAGAAAACTGGCCTAATTATCAACTAAAATCTTTCAGCCACATGTTGCTATAAGAATGAATAACGATAATTACAAGAGATGCACGGCTAGTTTGCATAACAACGAATTAGCCGGTACTCTTCTGTTATGCTGTGAGTCAGTTTGTGTGAGCTTTTAGGACAGCATTGTGTTTCTTTCCAAGGTCTCATTCAGCTCAAAGCTAAGAAAAGAGAGCTGCTGTCAATACATGATTATTTTTAGATTGCCTAGCAACTGGCTGCTCCTCATGACTAGAATTATACAGGAGGTAGTGGGTGCCTCCTGCAATGACTGTTACCACAACTGTGTCTGCTTCAGAGGAAGGCTTGCGTCTGTTTGTTGGGCCGGGAGGAAGCACTGCCCTGGGAAGCCATCATCTGCCCACCAGGTGAGCTTTGGAGACTCAGATTTGCATTGTATGAATTGCCGATTATCTAAATTAGAGTTGTGTCCTTGGGGGGGTAATTATAATTTAGTACCATTCGCACAAAATATGACAATTCCGGTTTCATTCACACCAGCCCTGTTTAGTTTGCTTAAATTGAACTTTAGCTCGTTTGCTTGGAAAATCTGGTTCGTTTGGGGAATGCATGAATCAACCAAGAAAAGCGAACTCTGGTCCGACTACAAACTTAGGTCTCGATTTGGTTGAAGAGAACTCTGGTGCGGTTCAGTCAGATGTGAGGATGTTTTCACACCTGATAGTCTGGTAGACTCAGCTTGATTTGAGACCAAAATTGTTACATTTGTTGTATTTTCAACTCACCGAGTCAAACCAACCAAATTAATTGAAAAACCTATTCCCCTTCTCACCTGTGGGGGCGCTGCACCAAGGACTACTGAAGGAAACAACATGAAAACCTTTGAAGAAGACACTGAGTGCAACTTCCTTCTAAATGAAATGTAAACAAAAATAAAGTAGTGTCAGTAGGGTTTTTTATTTGTTGTTGGTAAAAGACTACAAGCCATTTCTTGCTAGCTATAGGCTATCATGTTCACTTTGGTTGTATTTACCCAGAAATCCCTGCTCTGTAGTCTGCTTCTTGCATTTGGAGCCGTCTCTGGTCTGCTTGGTGTTCACATATGCATTCAAATCGCACGAGAGTTCACTTCAACTGAACCGAGTCCAAGCTTTTTAGACGGACCAGAGTTCGCTGTTTTGGTCCGTTTACACATTCACCCACCCCAAAAGAACCGGACTTTCTAGACAAATGAACTAGAGTTTGATTAAACTGGATTAAATAGGGCTAGTATGAATGAACACTGAATGCTAAGCAGACTGGAGACCGGTCCAAAAGGAGGAAGTAGACTATTATGCTGGGCATTATGGGTAAATAAAAAAAAAACACTCATGTCTATCGCTAGCGGGAGAAATGACTCATGGTCTTTGACAAAAAAAAGTCCTATAATCGCTAAAATCTAACGCCGCTCCATTTTTGTTTACATTTCATGAAAAACTTAGTTGCGCTCAGAGAACCAAGTTCAGAGATTTTTGTGTCGTTTCCTTCAGTGGATCTTGGTACAGCGCCCCCACAGGACAGGAGGGGAACAGGTTCTTCAATTAGTTTGGATGGTTTGACACACCAGCTGAAAATTTAACAAATGTTGCAATTTTGATCCCAGATCGAACCAAATCTACCGGAGGTGTATAAACATTCTTAGATGTAATATTGTTAACGTTTTGATGCCTTTCAAATACATTTTATTAGTCTGTTTTCTAATATTTTTTGGTCACGCGATATATTCTAAACACAGCAAGGCTACTTTTAGACATTGCTAGCAAAAAAGAAATAAATTGTGGTGGTTTAATGTAATCTTTTTTCTGTCTTCAGGGTTGGCGCTGGAGCATACGAACAGGTGGTGATGAAGCATTAGCGCTGCGATGACAGGATGACCTTGATCACACTTTAAACAAATGGTTTGCGTTTGTTTCTCAATTCCCACAGCAAACACAACGCCCCTTATTATCAGCACTGTGTCAAGCCTGATCACTGATTTCTGTCATAACCAGAGCGCCCCCTTGTGTTCATTTAAGCCACTGTAATACATTCAAGAGAAAGAAGTGGCAAGATATCATCTCAGATAAACACGCAGAGCTGTAGATTAAAGAATTAAAATGGTTGTTTATCAAATCACTCCAAGAAACTGTTATATCATATTTCAGTTGAATGTTTTCACTCAGTTTGGGTGCTGGCAGATCTACATGTTTATGCATTTTTTTATTACGTCAATGAGAGGAGATTAATTTCTCTTTGTGCACCTTTAAAGTGAAAAGTGTTTTTGATACATTCCTTTAGTCTGCTTGTTTTGGACGTACTTAAGATAGGACTTTATCTGGAAGATTTGCCTGCAAGCAGCTGAAGAGCTGCAGTTGGCACCGATAACTGTTTGTGTTTTCAAGGTGAGAATATTTTACTACAGAAACATAAGATGTAAGCTATTTTATGTGTGAATGCGGACAATGAGTGGGTGACAATGTGTGAGACTCCTGTGTTGAATGAGTGATGGGATTTTATGTAATTTAATGTTGAAACTGTCAAAGACAAAAGAGCAAAACTTGATTTGTTTACCAAAACTGCATTTTTTTTTAAAACTAGATTATTAGCCAGTATTTTACGCTTCTAATCCATCCAGAAATTGAACAACCAAATTTATTTTAGAATTAGCAACTTATTAATAAAAATGTTCCCACTTTGCATCATTAAATGAAACTGTAGGTAAAAATGTGAGAATTAATAGCTTGAATTAATGTGCATTTTGCTTAAAAGCTGTGCTTCAGCAATCCACACCGACCTGCAGGTCAGGGAAATTACAAAGAAAACAACAAAACAATGAAAGTTCATGTTTGACTGATTAACTGGCTCTTGTGAATCTGGTGCACATGTTGCAGTTTTGTTTGTAAACAAACTGAACAGCAAAAAATCTAGTGAAGTGATCCACTGCCAAGAAGAAAACTCAACGGTCAGAGGCATTTAGAGCAAACAGCAACAATTTATATTTAAGTAATCTCATTTAAGATTCACTAATATGGAAGAGGATTAAGGCCAGTGAAAAAAAATGTAATAAAATTCTGACTTTAAACTCAGAATTTTGACTTTGAGAGAAAAAGTCAAAATTCTGAGAAAAATGTCAGAATTCTTAGAAAAAGTCAGAATTCTTGAGGAAAAAAGTCGATTCTGAGATTAAATTCAGAATTCTGAAGGGAAAAAAATTTGAATTTTGGGGGGGAAAAGTCTAATTTTGTTTGTTTTTTCTAGTGGCCCTATTTGTCTTCCGTACATCACACACACGTTGATATTTAAATAAATCGTTCTCACAATCATTGTGAAGAAAGCCGACCTGACCGTTGTCCAGCAGCCAGTAACTGAGACCCTCAGCAAGGAGGATTTAATAATTACATAAAAATGTAATTATTAAATTAACCTGGCTGTATCCAAGAATACATGGGGAAAGTTGAGTGGAAGGAAAACCTATGGTAGAAAACTGCACTATTGATTGAATCTGTGCTGAATTCCTCTTATTGTATGAAGACTGTTTATATCCTGTTAGGGTTCAAAGTTCATGATGTTTCAGAACAAAGTAGGCAAATAACTTGACGGAGTATCAACAGGTCAACCGTCTAGAAAACAGGCTCTGCAGAATCTTTAAGTTTTGTTTTTCCATCAGAAGTGACTGCAAATCGTAGAATAAATGTTAAACTCATTACAGCCATATCTGCACAAGCCTTTGGTGTTTTAACTAGGCCATTTTGTGACATGCATGGTTATAATCTTCTGAGCTTTACGGAAGTTTCCAGCCAGGCGCACTTTATCCTCCTCGTCCTCATTTTATTGTGCCATCCATTTTCACGTTGAAGGAATAATTGTTCACTTGTTCATCATCCAAAATGTAATTTTGTTCTCATAAAATGTTGTCTGAAGTAATTAATCATTTTTAGTTGTTTTTGATTTGAAGGTTTCTGAGAAAAAAAAAAAGATACTATCGTTTTTGTTTTCTAATCTTTGTTGCCGATGTGACATTTTTAATAAATGTTGTCTGAAAATAAAGTGTCTTTTTAATGAGCAATTTGGTACTAAATGTTTAAACTCTGGGTGCCAGAAGTCTTTTTGTCTGAAGGTGATTTTTTTGTCTTTTTGTTTGGAATAAAGCGTTTATCTGTGTGGCGCTCATCTCGGTACCTAACATGTTCCAAACATGGTGCTTTTCTCTTCTGTGAAGCTGTTGTCTAATTAAAACTGTAAACTAATCTATTGTAAAGTGACGTTCTGACACGTTGAGTGTTCTCTGTTACGGATTTGTTTTTTTGACAAACTGCTTCCCTAATGACTGTATTGATCGGCAAAATGTCTCCCCAGCACTGCTGAATAAAACAGTTTAAACGCCTCGATGCTGTTTGAGTTTTTTTTATGAGGTGGAAGAATCACGATTCATTGTTCGGGTTTATTTTCAGTTTACCTTCAGACAAAAAAGAACTGAAAAACTTTTCCTTTTTTTTTAACATTCTCCTTAGGGTAGATTAATTTACACTACCAGCGTTTCCTGACAACAAAACCAATTTCTCCAAGTCAAATATTTGCTTCCCAGTCTTCCTCTGGTTCAGTTTGATGGGAACACTGGACGGCTGGTGCATCTTCCTCATCCTCCTCTTCATCGCTGTCAATCTGTTCTGGCTCTGAAAAACAATAAAATCCAATCAAGAGGGTCCGAGTACATGCAGAAAAAAATTAAAATGCAAAGCATTCGCATGTTTTGGAGCAGGAACATTCAGTTCTCTAAACTTTAGGCAGATCTGACATCTGCTGGACAAACTGTAGATTACACAAACCTTTTATGAATTCAAAGTATCAGAAAAGTCAAATTAAAAGTCAAAAACATTCCATTCAGATAGTGAAACATGTTTTACAGGTTTAACAACTTTAACACATTCATTTTGATTAATTATTTACATATATTTTAAGGTGTAAAGAAAGTTTTTTAACGCAATTAATTCCTCCTGCATCACCTGGAACTAAAATATAGGTTTGGAACGATTAATCGTGATTAACCGATTATTGGGATAATCGCCAGCTAATTCGGTAATCAATTAGTCATTAACTGCATTACACATTAAAAAAAAATGTTATTCGCTGACAGAATGACATATTTAAAGCAATAATTAAGCCAAAACTGTACAAAAAGACCCAATGTGCACTTAAAATAAAAAAAATCAAATTTGTTTGTAAATAAGTTCATTCAGAGCTACTCAAGGCGCAGCTTTAGCTTCACCTGATTCAAATTCTGTTAAAAAAAAAAAGCTCCAGTTAAGAATAATTTGATATCCAATTATTAATTGGTTAATGAAAAAAATTAATCAATCTACAAACGATTAATCGTTCACAAAAGGAATACCTTGTTATTGCATTTTAGGCAATAAAATGTCTATTTTCTTACTTAAAAAGGAACTGAATTATTTGTTTGTTTGTGTCTTCAATCATGTTGAATATTGTTTAAACAAAGGCTTAACTGGTTAAATGAGAAATCTGCAGAATCAGTCATTTTTATATATGATTAATCGACTGTCTGAATAATCAATTATCAACAATTGTTAGTTGCAGCCCTACTAAAAGGTTTTAAAAATAAACATAATAGAAACTACAAAGGGTCTTAAAAGTAAGAAGTGATTTCAAAAAACTCAGAAGGAAACATGCCAGAAATGTGGTTTTTTATTAATAGTGTTGATTAAAGTTATGTTTAACTGAAAGTATTTGGACCAAAAATGTCTCAATACAAATTACACAGTTCACACTCTGCAGTAACGAGGCAGTACCTTGTTCTTCACATTTTACGAGTAGAGAGAATCCATCCTGAGAGAGTTTAACTTGAGGCTGATCCATCAGGAGACGTCTCAGATTTGAAAGATTTCCACTCAGTTCAGCGATTTTCGGACAGAAGGAGCAGAGCGCCGCCAGAGGAACGACGACAAACCTGGAACAACAACAAACACAAAAACACAATATTGGATACATGCATTCACACAACTTTATGCATTTAGTTGTTACTTGTTATTTTACATATTTGCATGTATTTATTCATACAGCTTGTTCTTGATTTTAGAGAAATCCATGCAACGTTTTGTTCCCAAAGTGAACAGAATTGTCAGAATTTAAACATTTCTTCTCTTCCAAACGGAAACAAACCTGTTTAATGTCCCGGACTCTTCCTGCTTGGTTGTCCAAAGCGACTCGGTAAGCTCCTCCCCTTCACCTGGACAATCCAACCTTTCTGTACATGCTGAACGGAAAAAGATGTTTTATACAAATTAAAGCAGAGAAATGCAGTTTTAATTCAGCGTCTTCGTCTACCTGATTGTTTCCGTTGTTCAGTCTGACTGTGTGGTAAACCCCAATTCGTCCCTCCAGTCGTTTTCTCCATCCAGCTGTTCTTCATTTGTTCTGCCCTATACAGAACCTCGCTCAGCAGGAGTCCGATGAAAGTGTTGTTGTCACACAAAGTGGGGTAATTTACAGAGTACACCTAAAACAAAAAACCATGAGTTCAAATATCAAAGCCGAGAAGGACAAACATAAACTTTGCATCGCCCGAGTTTTTGCCTTCTTAGGGCGATTAAGTATATTTTTGGTCTTTGAAGACTTAATTTTTGGACAATCTGGACATCCTTTTGTTTCCGTATTTTAGAGTATAGCTGAAACAATTAACTGGATTAATTGTGATTAATCAATTAATGAAGCAATTGTCAACTAATTTAATAATCAATTAATCATTAACTGAAGTTTACAGGCTCAACAAAAGACAATTTGTTGAGAAAAAAAACTACATATTTAAAGCAGTAATTAAGTCAAAACCGTAAAAATATATATATATACATTTTATGTTTAACATAAAGAAAACTTTTGTCTATGAATATATTTTAACCAAAACTCCTCAAGTGGCAGCTTCAGTTCAGCCGGTTCAAGTAGACCAAAGGACTGCTGTATCATTGCATTTTACTCCAGTTAATGATTAATCAATTACTACATTAGTCGACGATTATTTACAATAATTGATTGATCACGATTAATCGTTTCAGCCCTAAGTGATGCATGTGAGAACCAGCGGTTTATAGAGGAATAAACTCACCAACGTGTAGAAAAACACTTCCTCCTCAAATCTGTTGGGTAAAACGTTCGTACGTTGAAACACACCAATCTGGGAGCAGAAACCGACACTTTCCTGCAGCTCCTGAGGCGCTTCTCCAACTCCGGTGAATTCAGCCTCGTAGCCATAATCCAAACACACTTTAAGAGCCCTGCAGGATGCAAGATGGACATTAAAAAGGAAAATCCAACAGGCAAAATTGTTGTTTAAAAGCCTGAAATGAGTCCATGTACTCAACTTTTTCACCAGAACATTGTTGTCTTATTTTGTCATTTTAAAATGCACGACATGGTAAATTATTTTAATTCATATTCACAAAACAAACAATTTTTTTTACTTATATTTACAAAAGTTGCTCCTTTTTTGTTAAATTACTTTCTTTTGAAATATCTGGCTTTATAGGAGACCCATTATGTTTCTCGATTAATTTGTTTTTCTAACGATTAATCAGATAAAGAAAAATCGTTCTACAAATTTTTCATTTGACCACTTGAGCCGTTTTATACAATATTTGAAATATATTAATATAAACAAATAATTCAGTTCCCCTTATAAATAAAAAATAAACATTTTATTACCTAAAATACAAAAATATAGCATTCCTCTAGTGAATTTGAACCAAGTGAAGCTAAAACATATTCACAGACATTCACAGGTGTTTTTATACTACATGCAAAATGTATATATTTCTTGTTAATTTTGGCCTAACTACTGCTCTAAATATGCCGTTTTTTCAGCAAATGACCTTTTTTTGAGTGTATACTCCAGTTAACGATTAATTGATTACTAAATAAATCGATTAATCACGATTAATCGTTTCAGCTCTACTTGAGATATCACTCCATGGGTCATGAAATAATGAGTTGGACTTTTTAAAATTAACTTTGCATGATGTTTGACTGCACTGTTGTTTATTTGTGAATAATTGAATCTCTGTACTGCACCAGGATCTGAACTCTGATCTGTTCCACTCAAACTTGTGATCGCTGTGTCTGAAACCAGTCAGTCCAGAAAACAGTTTGTTGAATTCAGAGTTCGGGGTGCTGATGATGACGTTCGCTGGCCTCATGTATCCAAAAACCACAGAAGAAAAGAGCTCCAAATCAGGAAGAGTGAGGTGTTCTATACTGCAAAAAACACAGACATAACAAAATAACATGTTTGAAAGCAGAAATTATTATTTAACAAATAACTTTGTAGCTATAACAGCCACTTACAGTTCTATGCTGGTCACCAAGTCGAACCCTGTGAGCCGAGCGTCCCTTTGTGTGACTGAGCCTTGGTACAGATCTATGTGCAGCTGGTCGAAGGTAGGCTGCAGGTAGTCTGTTGACAGAGGAGCCAGTCTGAGCCTGAAGGGACAAACAAGCAACAAATTCAGAAATTGAATTGTAAAAAGCAAAAGAAAAACGTACTGTTCACTTTCAAAGTAATGGTTTACATAAATAACTTCCATCGGTTTATTTAAAAAAAAAAAGAAAAATCACATCACAGCGCAGAAACTGAAGTAGCTGAAGGTGGAAATGACGTAATTTCAGAGCTAATTCACTAAACTCTGTGCTACATCTTAATACAGACCCTGGAAAAGGTTACAGAAAACAAATGAGCAGCTTAAACTAATTTAAGTAGCACATTTTCAGCAACAAGGCAATTCAAAGTGCTTCAAGTCCTACTTAGTCAGTCAATTCCATTATGTGAGAGGCAGCAGTTAGTTATTGTGTCCCACACGGTTCTGTACTAGGATCAGTTCTTTTTGTTTGTTTGTTTGTTTGGAAAATTATAAGTACTTATCCAAACACCTGCCACCACATGAACGTTCAGGAGAAATGACTGTGGCAAATCATTGACTGCATGCAAATAGCCAAGTTTTCTTAGATAAGTTAATTTGTAAAATATACCGATCAATTGAAATGGAGGCACCTGCCTGTATTTATTCATTTTATTTAATCTTTACTTAACCAGGTAAGTTGAATGAAAAATTCTCATTTTCAACGGATTTAATTAACTTTTATTGTTAAGTGCCTTGAGACAAAATCTCGAGAAACTTTCGCAGGATCTTGCAAAATTAAGTCAGGATCCTTGTTTAGTTTTTTATTGTTTGTTTGGTTGTTTTTTGTTGTTTTTTTAGGTTAACTGGAGTTTCTAAATAGCTCTTAACCGTGTCATGCATTGTTGTTAATAATTAGATAAAAATAAATATGTATTTTTTCATTACTCCTGTGGAAAATTTGTACGCTAGCGATAAATTTTTTTTATAAATGTGCCCTTCCCTTTTCGTCACTCACATATTTTTCTTGATTTTGGCACCATTGATGTCCACGCCGACCAGCAGCTCAATGCTCCGCTGAAACTTGAGCTGTTTCAGGAGGCTACACTCGCCGCAGCCCAGGTCAGCGACCTGGTGGGAGAAGAAAAACAAGCAACTGGACAACAAGTTGTCAGAAAACGCGTCATCAACAGGTAGCACTGCGTAAACTAGATATTGGCGTTCAGCGGCTTCGCTACAAGCAAACGTTAGCTTCCAAGCTAACACGGAGAAATAGCTGAATTCCTGCTTAATTCGTGTTTGAATTTTAGTAACTACCTTCGTAGGTTTGTTTTTTCTGACAAAATCGACGACAAACTGATGTCGTTGGCTGTGAAGTGACGGAGTAAAAATGGGATTCATTTTCCTTCCACTACAGTTTACTGTGACCGTCTATTAGCCGCCTCGGCAGTAGGGGGCGCCGTTTAAATGTCTGTTTGCCAGAGGCCAGCGAAGGAACTGCACTTAACAGAATAATGATAAATTTGAATATTAATCAAAAATGTACTTCATTAACAAAATTCACTCAGTGAAACACATTATATAAATTAATTATAAATATACTGGTGTTTTGTAGCCTTAATTTTGACTACACTTTATGAAAACAGGATTAGAATATTACATCAGAACAATTAATAAAAAATAATGAACACAGAAATACATACGTAATGAAAAGTATGTTTAATAGCTGCTTAAAAGTTGTTATTTTCAGAAGACATTTTTAATCTGGCAGACAAGCACCCTACGATGAATATTAGGATAGAACATATTCGTCACCTTAGCAGAGGATTTAGTGAAGTTTGTATCAGTCTTAAGCTCATTTAACAATTTTTAGTCTTCACTGATTTTGAAAATACTGTTTCAGATGATTTTTTGTTGCGAATGAATGAATCACCTTTAACATATTTATCAACCCAATTAAACACAACAGATGAGTAATAGAAGATTTTTTCAGAAATTGCAGACTATTTTTATATTCCTTTATTCCCCATAAAATTAAACTGATGCAAGTTGCAAAACTGTAGGTTGTCCCAAAGTTACATTCTCAAATGATAGTTAAATCTGGATGTTCTTGGCTGTTTATTTGAGACACTCGTGTAAATTTAAAACATGTTTTTGATGTAATGTTATTGGTAGGTTGGCTTTATTCTGAAAACTTTATTATTTCTATTTTAAACAAATAATGTAATATTTGGACTTGATTTCATGAACGAAAATGTTGAATTTTGTCTGGACAATGTAATAGTAATTAGGAAATATCTTTTTTTACAATTTCCATTCCATTTTTAGTATTTAAAATGTTCGGTGTATTTTAATGAGGTCTGTTGTGATTTACTGTTTTTAGTGTTAAATTGCCTATGAATTCTGTACAGATTTGATTTGCATATAATATTGCTTAAAGGGGCGGATATTATGTAAAAGTTACCTTTTTGAGCTTTACACCATGTTATAATCCCTAATCAATAAAATACCTGTAGTGCTGCCTTGATTCTTTCATGCATGTTTGAATAAATCTCCAATGGCAGGCATTCATAGTCACTTGATTGTGCTATAAAATGGGACTATGTTTCTAAAAAAAACAAAAAAAAAACCATATTATCGCTTTAATACAAATAAAATTTAAAATAAAAATATTATAGATAGTGTGTTGTGTGTTCCAGCTTTAGGAAACTGCAACTTCATTTTTGAGCCAAATATATTTGGTTATATTTAAATACAATACTGTGTAAATGTTTAGTAAAGTAATAAAAATGCTGTAGGTTGTGTTCTTTGTGTAAAAAGTATTTATTATCAAATGGTAAAGGGGATGTATTATGTAAAATTCACTTTTTGTACTTCCATTTGGGTTTCGGAGAAGCTCGAGCCGTTACCTAGCAACCCAAGCCGAGCCCCGCCCAGCCCAACCCGTCACCTAGCAACCCAAGCTAAGCTCCAGCACTGGTTGGTCAGCTGGTTTTACTGCTGTTTGCGCTGTAAAATCGCTGCCGGAAAAAAAAAGCGTCTTATTGTCAACTTACTGTCCAGAGTCCACTTGCTGCGTTCTTGTTGGTTCTTCTGGACGCTCTAATTTTGCTTTTTCAAAATGTCTGGTTGGTATAACTGCTCACCTGTTTGCGGCCGTTTTCGCCGAGTGTAACCGTTGAGATGGTGGGCGTGGCCAGTGGCAGCTTATTTGGATTTAAAGTGACAGAACCTCCTTCACTGTCAGCTCATTCTGAAAGGAACTCAATCTCGTTGTATAGGAATGATTTTGTGAAGAAAATGTAATTTGGTTTGTTTAGCCCATTTGCCAGGGTCATTTGCAGAGATTGTATGTGGCTTCTTTGTGTTTTGTTTTTCTGTCTTCATATAATCCCACGTCGACTCTGTTTAGTTGAACTTGGGTCTGTTTGGACGAAATCGTCGCTTTTATTACTTTGTATTCTTTGTGTCAACTTTGAAAAGGTTTTTCTTGGAACACCGTAGACATTTCACCAACAAAATAATTTCACAAATTTGCTTTAATATGTCATAGATTTCTTTTTATTTCGTCATCTGAGCAGGTAAGTCACCAAGAAAATATACATTTAAAGGATATTTCTTGATAAATTATCAGGTTTACTGAGTTTTTAAGAGTTAACAATCATCCAAAAAAAAAGTATTAACCTATCTTAAAAATAAACAATTCTTTTGATAAATATGGCTTCAGCAACACATTTAGACAGCTATGAATGGCTACATGTTTAGATTATTAAAGCAATCAGTTATCTTCCTAAAGTTCTTTGAGCACAAACCAGAAAAGAAAATCTGTGATGGATGCTACGTAGTGGAAAAACCATTTTTACCCCAGATAAAACTCTTTCATCCAGTCTCTACAGTAATTGGTTTCTTTACGAAGCGCCGGTTTTCCTGCAGGTCGGCCAGGAGAAGTCGCTCCGGTTGAGGCCGTCCTTTGCTGCCACTCTGACGCAGTAGCTGGTCACGGGTTTGAGGCCAGTCTCTGTGTAAAAATCCCCGCCTACGTTCCTCACTCTCGGCAGCGGAGTCGTCTGCTCCGCGTTTTGCTCCTCTTCGATGACGAGCTCGTATTCGGTCGCTCCGTCCACCATCTTCCACTTCACATACAAGGACCCGCCGCTCGCTGTCACGGCCAGAACCTCTGGGGTCTCCAGACCTGGAAGAGCGTAAAGAAGCTTCAAAATAACATCCACAACATCAAAACTAGTAACTACAGTCCACTTATAGAGATTAATCATCGATTAATGGTGTATTGACAGAGTTGGGTAGTAACTAGTAACTAGTACTTTTTACTTTTACTTGAGTAATTTTATCATGAAGTATTTCTACTCTTGAGTAAAATTTAAGTTTTTTCTACCCACTGAATGAAAAACAAACATGTCTGAACCAAAAATGTACCAGAAACACACTGCAGCTTTTGATAGTTTTATAAGTTTTTTATTGATAGAAACTGATTTGGAAACATTTTCTTTTGCCCGACGTTGTTATATTTTGTTGCTTATTTGAATTATTGTCATTTTGGTCCTTAAAATGTCAAAATTTCTACTTTATCATTTGGTTATGTTTTTAAATACTAAATGATTGATTATTTGATCAGTTATTCAGTAGACTTTTTACCAAATACGTTTTTACTTTTATTGAGTCATTTCTTGGATGGGTACTTTTTACTTTTACTTGAGTAAAAATATATTAAAGTAGTGCTAATTTTACATGAGTACAGTTTTTTGGAATCTCTGTTATTAAATTAAAATGAGTTCCAATCGATTAACTAATAATGTCACCTTAAACTAAGGATATTCAAAGTGCGGCCCGTGGGCCATTTGTGCCCGTTGGATTGATTTTGTAAGAAAATGGCTGCTTACTGTAATCATTAGATGATGGATAAAATCAATCAACTTTAGATTAAGTAAATAATCGATAAGTCACTAACTTTCTTCTTCATCGCTGTCGAGTTGATCGGGTTGCAGATCTCGTCTCCTGCGTGCTCTGACTGGACCTGGTGAACAGAAATGAATTATTTATTTCTTAGCTTTCATTTTATATTTTTGCACAGTAAGAGGAAATCATGACAGTACGACGCCGTATTATTACAATGCTGCAGACAGAAAATATAAAAAGAGGAAAACATTTCTGCCAAAAAACTCAAATTTGAGAATAATTTCAGAAGATTTCTAGAAAAAAGCTTGGAAATTTCAGGTTTACAGGTAAAAAAAAATTCTTGAGAAAAACCCTGAAATTTTGAGGTTAATCTCAGAAGATTTCTAAAATGGAAAAAAAACATGGAAATTTCTTTGAAAAGTCAAAAGTTTTACACTTTTGAAACAATATTTTTTTATTAATATCACATTTTAAGAAGAAACATGAACATTTCTGAGATTTTTGTTCTAGAAAATGTTTAACTTTCAAACTTAAATATTTTTTTAAAAAATTCCTTAGTTTTTTGGCGGAAATTAACTTTATTTTAAAATTTCAATGGTCCTTGAACATCGTCTTTATACAAGGCATAAATGTTGTCTGGGACTTTAGTTCTTTTCAAACAGAGGAAACCAACTTGGAGATGTTGAGAATCTTACATCTCCAAGTAAGATTCTGCTACCGTTTGTGTCGGACCTGTTATGTTTTGGCTCGGGTTGCTTTCCCCGACAGCGTTGCTGGCTGTTACTGTGGTGGCAGCAGGGTTGAAGTTGGTCAGCTGGCAGGAGAGTCCCGTGGTGTTGCACAGCTTCACCCGGCTTCCCCCCGACACGTTGTAGACCGTGTACATGGTGGCCAACACCGACGCGTCCCAGGACAAGATGGCCGACGTCGAGTTCCCGCTGTATTTAACCCTCTGCGGCGCACAAGGCTCTGCGAGACAAACAGACAGCGATGATAATTGAAATAAACTGCTCTGTACTTTCCTTTAATAAAATAATAAACAAAGTTACACACTAAGAAAATAAAGTATATTTACACGTTCAAAGAAGTGGGTATAAGTATAAACTTATTTTTACATCAGCAGCATCATCCAATAAATTACTAGTCATGATATCTTGGTTATAACATTATTTATTAGTATTTTCTTTATACATATCTGTCATTCATTCATATTTGCATCAATAATTGTTAACATGATATAATTTCTATAGTACATTTCTAAATCAATAAAGCAATAATAATTGACAACTTCATTAAATGGTAACAATAAAAAGCTAACTTCTATTCTCGGAGGGAAAACAGAATTTTGAGAATAAATGGAGATTTTACTGAAGCGTAAATATTTTTATTTATGATGGGGCCATTCTTAATCTCAGAAACTTTCTAAAAAATAAACTGAGCTGCAAAAGTTTAATATTTGCAAGAAAAACATTTTAAAGTTTGAGATTAATCTCAGAAATGTTATAGAAAGAACAAGGACATTTCTGAGCTCCAAAAGTCCAAACAATGCAAGAAAAAACTCACATTTTTTAAAATTTGTATTTGCAATTTAGAGATTAATTTAAAAATTTGAGTATTCTAAGCAAATGTGTGACTTTTCAAACAAAGACATTTTCTAGAAAATTCTGGAGATTAATTAAAAAAAATTCAGACTTTTCTCTTGCAGATTTTTGACTTTTCAAGTTATTCTCAAAATTTGAGATTTTGACTCTTCAAATTCAGAAATTTAATTTTTTCCCTAGCAAATTTCTCAGATTAATCTAAACATTTGAGATTTTTCTAGCTAATTTCAGAATTTTCAAACTCATACATGTACATTTTCTAGAAAATTCCTTGAATTAATCTCAAAATTTCTTAGTTTTGTGACAGAAATTTACTCCTTTTTTAAATTTCTGTCTACAATTGCCCTAATTTCTTGTTTTCACTGATTGTAGTGAATGTTCAGTATTTTCTGCCTGTTTTTTCCAGTAACGTTGTAAATCCTGACCTACCTGTGGTTCCTGTGTAGATTCTGGACGGCTTGCTGACGCCTCCAGAGTTTCTGGAGAACCCGGTCACGTTGAAAGCCGAGCTGCAAGGGATCGGCAGCTCGAAGTACGGCCTGGGCTGCCAGTAGGAGGAGACTTTCATCAGGGTCAGCGGGTCGTTTCTGATCCAGCCTCTCACTTCAGCCAAATACTCGACGCCTGAACAGTTGACTTTGTCCCAGGATATCATGGCCCAGAACGTTAGTTTGATCCTCTGCATCCGGACATTCAGGCGAGACGGTGGGCATGGAGCTGATACAAAAGAGAGAGAGAGTTGCACCAATAAAAATAGAAATGCTATTTTAATTTTAAATTAACTCTGTTACCTGCTCCTTCCTGCAGAGGTTTGCTTTCCGAGCTGTTGCAGGCCCCGTCGAAGGCTGTAACGGTGAAGTTGTAGTTGCCGCCACACTGCAGGTTTTTCAGTGTGCAGGAAGTGTTGCTGCTGTCGCAGTAAAAGGCTTCGCCAGCCGCAGACGACACGCGGCTGAAATACTTCACAGCGCCGTCGGTGTGAGCCCAAGACAGCCGGGCGTAGTTGGTCTGACAGTCGATATCCACGGCGAGATTAGACGGAGCGCAAGGCACTAAAGAAATAAAAAATAAAGGAAGTCAGAGAGTGAATCTGGTGACGTTTTCCAGCCATGATTATACACTCCAGTTAACAATTAATTAATTTCTAAATTATTTGATGATTATGTCAATAAACAATTAATCGTTTCTGCCCCAGTTGTACCTGTTCTGAAGGTATCGTTGCTGGGGTAACTGGTGCTGTTTTCTCCCACGGCGGTGATGCTCACGCCGTACACCTGGCCGCAGTGCAGGGCAGACAGGGAGCAGTTGTTGGCCGTGTTGTTGCAGGCCACAACGTGGCCATCTTGTCCTCTGGCCGTCAGCCGGTATGATGTGGCCACCAACGATTTTTCCCAGGAAACCACGGCCCCTCTGTCCTGGCACTGCGACACCACTGTCACATTGCTCGGCACGCAGGGAGCTAAAGGAGAAAAAGATTAAATATCCCAAAAGACGTGGATAGGCATAAGATCACCCACCATCTCCCTGCTACAGGGGAAAAAGCTGGTGGCTAACGATGACTACCGTCAATATAACATGCTAAATCTTAAATTTACGCCTAATATATCAAATAAAAAGGGATGCAGTGCTTTGCTACACTATGACAACTTGATAACAAGGTCAGGAAAAAGTTTTAATTAGGAAAAAAATAGGAAGGGAGAGTTCAGTTATGCTAGCTTGACTATGACAACCTTAACATGTAGATGTGGTGTGGAATTTAGTGTGTTTTCGTTCAGTTAAAAAATAATAATAATAAAAAAGACGACCCACACCAACTCTGACAGATCACCAGGAGAGAAGGTGTTTAAATTAGCTAATCAACCACCGCAGTGTTAGCTTAGCTAATAGCAGCACTAGCTAATCAACCACCACAGTGTTAGCTTAGCTAATAGCAGCACTAGCTAATCTACCACAGCCATCACTTATTAATAATCATAATAATCACAAAATAAAACATTAAACTGTAATGTTCTGAATGTTCTGTTCTTTGTGTGGGAAATGTTTGACTGTTTTTTAAAATTTTGAATCCTGAAACATAATGTGTCGTCAGTTGCTATGGCAACTTAGGTGACAAGAGAGCAAGAAAAAAAAGAAGTGGTTTTGAGATGTACAACAGTTTTCTGTGTTTATTTTCCCTTAGCTGTGGCATAAAGCACTGAGTTAATAATACCTACATCTCCAGGTTTCATTTTGTTAACGGAGTCGTTCTACCGCAGCAGCGCGGTTATGAATGGCAAGTAAAAATATCGTTTTTTTGCCCTCCAGCGTTGTGCGCATGCGGAAAGTTTCCAGATGTAAACAACAACATGCAAGGGGCTCATAAAGTGGGAACTGATTCTGTTTTAAATACCTGTCTTGATCTTCGTCGGGGGACTTCTTAGGCTGCTGCACTTGTCTGAGGAAGCCGACACGATGACGCTGTAGTGTCGGCCGCACCGGGCATCCTGGAGGACACACTGGTTTGACGAGGTGTTACAGGAAATGACGGATTTGTCTTCGGCTTCGGCTGTGACCAGGTAGAGCGGCGAGTCCAGCGTTTGCTTCCATTCAACCAGGATGGTGTCGTTATTGAATGCAGGTGTTGCAGTGACTCTCTCTAGAGCGCAAGGACCTAAAGGAATGGAAATAAACAGAAATATACCAAATGTTGGCGTCGACTCAATCATTTCTGTGTCTGGATAGCTGTGAAACAAAATCTTCTTACTCATGTCTAGAGCTAGTAGCAGCATTTCCATTGATTTTATAATTGTGCAAATTGTAATTACAAAAATAAAAGTGCTTAATGGAAACGTGACAGTTTTTTGTTTCCTTCGCATCACAATGTGATCAACAGCCGGATGTTACTACTGACAGAAACGGCAAAGATGAGAACAGGAAGTGGTAGGAGGATGATGGCGCTGCATGATTCTTCATGACTTATCGCATGAATAAACTTATTCACGTGTGATTTTAATTATGTTTCTTATTTTATGGAAGAACTGCAATTACAATTGTTCATGGAAACACTGCAATTGCAGAATTGTTTTTTGTTTTTGTTTTTTACCATTAGTGAAATATTGACTAAATTTTGTGCATTTTAGTAATGGAAAAGCAACTAGTGGCTACATTTCTATTGACTGTATAATTGTGTCTGTTGGAATTATAAAAATGTGATTAATGGATAATTTTGAGAAAAAAGGAAAAAATTCTTCTTTTCAATAAAAGTTTTAGTGATACGATGTAGTGGTTTTAGGCAGTATCGAAATTTGTGTATTTTCTAAACTCTGATGGAAACACTTATTGTCGCATCACAAGCGTCACATGATCAACAACCGGATGTTACTGCTGGCGGAAATGACAAAGAAGACAACACGAAGTGGTTAGTGGACGATGTTTTTATAATCCCTTTTTGTGTGAACAAACTTATTCACATGTGATTTTAATTGCGTATTTTCGATTTCACAGAATAGTGACAAAGTTTTGTGTAAATTTAAAAAAGGAAACACAGCTGGTGTGGAAGGTCCGAAGAAGCCTCAGGTTGCCGAAAACCAAAAATCAGCTAAAAAAAAAAAAGGCCCGAGTGAAGCTGCATACCTGTCTCGATCTCAAAGGTGCTGCTGTGATTACTGCTGCACTGCTTGTTGACTGCCGTGACATGGAAGGTGTAGAGAGTCCCACATTTCAGATCTGCGACTTCGCACAGGGAGGACGAGGAGGTGCAGCTGGAGTTACGGCCGCTGGCCGCCGTGGCCAGAACGTAGTAGCTGCTGGCGCCCTGCGATTCGGTCCAGGACACCCAGGCTGAGTTTGACACGCAGTCCAGGTGGCCATTAGGCTTCGTGGGAACACATGGCGCTGTCGCACATCAAACAGGACAGGAATGTTACTTTTCATTCACTTTTTATGCAGCAGAAACTTCTTTATAATATATGAACACAGGGGTTGCATTAGCCGAATATTTTCCTTATTTTGATGGAAAAATGTGATGTCCATTACACCTGACCAGTTGGTACAGGTAAAGGTAATTTTAGTTATATAGCACATTTTCAGCAACAAGGCAATACAAAGTGTTACAGATGCAAAATTTTAACTCTAATTAAACAGAAAGAAAATGAAACAATCGAATGTCATTATTAGGACTGAGACGATCAATCATGATTAATTGATTGTTGAAATAATCAACGATTAATTATTAGCTGGAGTAAATACAAATTTTTCTGCCTTTCAAATAATTAAAAAATTTAATATTATTACAATGACTGAAACTATTGTTGAAATAATCTTCAGCTAATTTAGTAATCGATTAATCATTAACTGACACTTGATCAGTTAATGTTAATGACACTTGGAGAAGAGACACTTTGTTTAATTAATTGGATTAATCATGATTAATCGATTGTTGAAATAATCTTCAACCAATTTATAAATTAATTAATTGATAACTGGAGTTTAGGGACTCAAAAAATGCAATTTGCTGAAAAAACATATTCAGAGCAGCAATTAAACCAAAAACATACGATATACTATGTACAGTATATATATATACTATATATATATATATATTCACACACACATTTTACATTTAAAATAAAACACTTTTTTCTGTAAATATGTTTTACAAAAATCTTCTCAAGTGGCAACGCTTCAGCTTCACTTGGTTGAAATTTACTAAAGGAATGATATGTTACTGCATTTTAGGCTAAAAATATATATTTCTTCCTTATTTTAAAAAGTATTTGCATCTTTTAATGTATTTATAGGATTGTATGAAAAATGTAGCTTAGTGAAAAATCTGTAGAATCTGCCAATTTATCCGATTTACTGTCAGAATAATCGATAGGATAATTGATTATGAAATTAATCGTTTTTTGCAACCCTACTCATTGTTATCATTTTGAAAAAGTAGATTATAGCAGGATTTTTTTTACTCTGCTAGACAAAATGGCCTCAGGACGTTTCCATTCCTGAAGCAACGATGAGCTGACGTTTACCTGAACAGGTCGGCACCACGGCGCTCGGTTTGCTCTCACAGGCGTCTCTAACGGAGATCACTGTGACGTTGTAGCGCTGCCCACAGGGCAGGTCGCCGATGGTGCAGGAGTTGGTGCTGGAGTTACAGTACAGCCTGGCGCCGGTGCTGCTCACTACGGCTACATGGAAGTACTGGGCGTCCGGGTTGGGGGCCCAGGAGACGACCATCGCCTTTTCAGCACATTTAGCATTGACTGTCACGTTCTGAGGCAGACATGGAGCTGAGACAGAGGCAAAGTGATTTACAGTCACCAGTTATGAAACAAGCAATTAATATCACTCTGAAGGTTCAGGTCAGAGGTCAGCCTGATCTCTAGTTTCCAGCTGTAATAACTGAAGCTGTGCGCTGACTCTAGATCTATAACTCTAGATCATTTCTGTTCATCCACACATTTAGCCGTTATAAGCATCATGATGACATCATCGTGTAGAGCTGTGTATCACCTGCATATCTTTGGTACCAAACCTTATTTCCAGTTATAAGTTATTCTAATGAGAGCAGGTCGATGTAGAGTTGATTAGTTAACAACACAGATTTATTCATAAAGTTTAGCTTCTTAGCTAGCGACCTTCAGTGCCTACCTGTCCGTACGAGAGTCTGGTTGCTCTCCACGCCGGAGCAGGACTCGTCCAGGCCGAACACGCTGACGCTGTAGGTCTGTCCACACTGCAGGTCGCTCAGGTCACAGTAGGTCATCGTGTTGTTGCACCTGGCCCTGTGTTTCCCGTCTGTAGTAACGCCGACCGCAACGTAAGAGAGCGCGCCGCTGGCCCACTCCCAGGTCACCGCGGCCGAGTTCGAGAGGCAGCGGAGGGACGCGCCGACGTTCGTGGGCTTGCAAGGAACTGGCAGAGAGAAGAAACACAAAAAAGTTGAAAATCTGCTAGAAGAAAAAAAAACAACTCGCAAGTTAGGAGATTATTTAACATATACTGCTCAAAAAAATAAAGGGAACACTTTAAGTGTTAAACACCTGTTTAAGTGTTCCCTTTATTTTTATGAGCAGTGTATATTCTAGAAAAACAATTTCCTGATCTCATTACGCCAAAAGTTTCACATTTTTGACTTTTTGAGCTCGACTTTCCAATGTTTTCTATAAAATTACTGAAATGATTCTAAAAATTTTTGAGATTTTTTCCTTACAAATTTTACATTTTCAAACTCAGAAATTTACTTGTTGCTTTTTCCCCCACAAAAGTTCTGAAATGATCAAAAAAAATTTCGATTTTTTCTCAGACTTTACACTTTTTCTTTTCTTTTTTTTACACTATTTCTGAAATTAATCCCCAATTTTTTTTTTCTCACGACTTTTTGACTTTTCACACTCAGAAACTCCCTTACTTTTTTCTGCCAAATGTCTTAAATTAATCTCAAATTTTGTGATTTTTTTTCCTCACAAATTTTCAAATTTGGGAGTTCAGAAATGTTCAGGTTTTTTTCTAAAATATTTCTGAGATTAATCTCAAACTTACTGATTTGTTTCTCACAAATTAAACTTTTGAACTGAGAAATGTACATATTTTTTTCTAAAAAATTTCCAAGATTAATTTAAAATGTTTGAGTTTTCGAGAAAAATTGTTGGCTTTTCAAACTCAAATTTTCTTGTTTTTTCTAGATTTTTATTTATTTATTTTTTTCAGAAACGACCCAAGTACCCCATCGGAGTCAACTCCTATATCTAATTCTTCCCCGTCACCATGACAACCAATAATTTAAAGCTAAAGAGGATATGTAAAAGTATTCCTACCAGACTTTAGGTCGATGAAGGCGTTGCTGTTGTCGCAGCGTCCATCTTGAGCCGTCACTGTCAGGTTGTAGGTCTGGCCACAATGCATGCTGGGAAGCTGACAGCTGTTTTTGACGCTGTCACAGAATATTTTGTGACCGTCGGGCCCCAAAGCTTGAACGTGGTACGAATGGACGCCTTTGTCTTCTGCCCATGACACCACGCCGGTGTTGTTGCCGCACAACATCTGCGCCGTCACTTTCTGCGGCACACATGGTGCTGCAACCCGACACAAAGGGACAAAAGGGTCAACACAACATGAAGTCTTAATATTAAAGCAGTGTTTCTCAAACTGTGGTCTGCAGGCGCCCTCTAGTGGTCTGTAAGGTACTGCATGTAAACGACCGCTTATTAAGTCAACTGAAAGTGAGATGCTACAGCTAGCTTAGCAAAGAACTGGATTAAAACTAATAATGGAGAAAAGGCTTAAAACTGGGTCACTCAAAAGAAAGAGTGAAGATACCGGTGGAAATAAAACAACATCAGAAATACTTATATGATCAGAGAAAGTAAACCTGCAGAGTGTTGATGTTCACAAATGATGTGATTCTTTTGAACGGCTCTATACTGTGAACAAGACTCAGTTGGTGAGAACTGTTCCTTGTTTTTTAAGACTTTGCTTGCTTATAACGCTCTGCTCACACGTCAACAGCTATTGTTATTTTTAATTAATTAAAAATGATTTAATCGGCAAATAAATACAATAAAGACAACTGATGATGGACAACGGAAACAGTAATTAGGGATTTAAGAGACTAATATTTTAATTTCAGGTTGTACTTATTAAGATGTTGTGTTATTTCAGGTTAGTTGGTGTTCGGTAAATCGGTGAATTGTTCCTCAGCCTGAATAAGTTTGAGAAACGCTGTGTTAAATGAAACCCGAATTGTGACTGAACCTGTGTCGATCTCCACGGCTGAGCTCTTGGCGCTGCTGCACATGTCGTCCGATGCGATGACGGTGATGGAGTAGTTCTGGCCACACAGGACGTCGTCCAGCAGACACGTGGTTGAGGAGCTGTTGCATGTTGAGACCAAGCCGCCGCCGCGCGCCACCGTGGCGTACGATGAGGCGCCTTTGCTCTGCTCCCAGGACACCATGATGCCGCCGGATTCGCACACGACTCGGGCCTCCACCAGCGCAGGCACACAGGGAACTACACAACACGTCAGCAAACAATTAACCGGCTAACAAAAATCTATGTATGTCTCACAATTGGCATTAAATCAATGATTTTAATGATAAATTAAAACAATCTCAATAATTTTTATTTGTATTATTTATCATTTCTCTCTTTCTACCAAAATTTGGACGACAGTTGACATTTTTCAACTAATCCTTTTTTTAGGCACAGTTTTGAGTTCATAATTCATTTTATCAGTTTCTTCTTTTGTTTCCGTTTATTTTGCATGTTTAAAATGTCTTCTAGTTCCAGTGTTAAATGTTAGCATTTAATGATTTGAGAATGCATTCTTGCCTGATTTTTGCCATTATATTACCTGAAAATGGTCTCAAAACAACAATATTATCTTTTATTGCAATAATTACTGGGACGATTTATCGTCCAGCAAATTTATTACTGTGGCAGGTCAAGGCGCTGCTGGTCATTCTGAAGCAGGAACAGTTGATACAGAAACAAAGATGGCGGCACGATACCAGAACAGGAAAGAGAGAAAAAAACATTCTCATACTTGTTCATTCATATCCTGTTTCTTTTTCTAGTTTACAAAAACTTTAGTTTGAAATCCTTTCCTATAGATACCGTGCCTGTGACATGAAAATTATCTCAAAACAATAATATTATTATCACAATAACATCTGGGATAATTTATCATCCAGCATAATTTGCTACTGTGACAGGCCTATTGATAACTCGCATTCCTACTTACATCAACATTTTTGTCCCAATTTTTTATTTCAAATTTTAAACCAAAAGCATTTTCTTACTTGCTTTGAGCTGCTGCACTTCGCTCTGCGACACGTTGCACGCGCCGTTAACGGCGAGGACGCTGACGTTGTAGGTGAAGCCGCACATGAGGTCGGACAGGATGCAGGACTGGGAGTCTGTGGAGCAGTTGGTCTCGTGTTCCTGCACGCCGAAAGCTTGGACGATGTAGGAGTCTGCGCCGCTGCTGGCCTGCCACTCCACCCGAGCAACGTTGCTGTGGCAGTCCAGACTGGCCACAATGTGTTCAGGAGGACAGGGCACTGGGAGAAAAGGATAAAATTAAGGATTATCGCTGAAGAGGAGCTTAATTTCTTCCTATTCTTAAACTTGTGATTTATGAGGGACAGCAGGGAAATAAAAATGGAGGCTAGGTGGATTTAATGTGGATGAAAATAGACATGAGATCCATTTGTAGGAATTTCAGTAATTTATTTTAACTTATTGTTCATCACTTATGATAAATTTGTAATCATAATTTTGAATTAGTGTCACAATAAATTCCAGTTAATTATGTTTTGTCGGGATTGTTAGTATTACTATTTTCTCCAGTTTGTTCATTGAATAAATATCAATAAATTTGAAAAGGATAATTAAATGTCGATAGAGGAGGGCAGTTTTTAATCTCGATATTTTGCGGTACTTTTATGACAGAAAACACTTACGGCTTTCATCATTTTTAGCAACACAAATACGATTCTCAAAAAACATTCCAATTTGAAACAGACTTCTTTGAGACGCCCTTTACTTAAATAATTGTGATTTATATCACTAATTTGAACACAGTAACCGCATTTAATCATACTTTTGAATTTACTGATATTGATGCCCTGGAGGAACAAACTGGAGAAAATAATAAAAATAAAGTTTCTAAGAATTTTTTCTTTATCATAAATTAAAATGTATTGAGAGAACAGTAGATCAAAATTCATGACAAATGATAAATGATGCAATAAATGCAAACCCATAGTTCAGCTTTGTGATACAAATTACACTTCTTTGTGTAACTGGTGTCATTTATCATTAATCATAAGTTTATTAACAAGATAAGTCATTAAAAACTCGCCGCATCATCTTCCTCCAACTACTTCCTGTCGTCGTCTTCTTTGTCATTTCTGCCAGTAGTAACATCCAGTTGATGGTCATGTGACTCTTGTCACTACAGTTTTACAAACTAAATTAATTTTGATAGCTGAAAAATACCTACTCATCCCAGCACAAAGATTTTTATTGAGAAACTTATTTTTTTTAAATGCTGTGTTTTTATTCAGTAAATTTATTTTCAGAATTCTAATTTGTGCACAGCTGTAGTCTTAAATATTCAACTTTACTCTAGTAAAGTCAGGCTTTTTATATGGAAAATATGGAGGAACAAATCCCTTAAATTGTTTTTGGCAGCTTTTGAGTTTAAGCAATTCAACAAAATTAAAATCTATTTGAGCAAATCAAGCTATAAAGCAACAGTTTTACTCAGAATTTAAGGTTTTATCTTCTTTTTGAGCGGTTACCTGACTCCAGTTGCAGCGTGGTGCTGGGTGGGCTGCTGCACTGATCGTTTGACGCCACAGTTGCCACCTCATAGGTCTGGCCGCACTGCAGGTTCTCCAGCTCACAGTTGGTGAGGCTGGTGGTGCAGCTGGAAACATGGCCGCCAGAGGACCGGGCAGTGGACGTGTAGTTCAAGGCGCCCTCAGAATACATCCAGTCCAGGAGCGCAGAGTTGGTGTAGCAGTCCAAAATCACAACGCCAATGTTGGGCGTGCAGGGAACTGAGAGACGTAATTAAACATAAATACATTTCAGGCGTTATTTAGCCACAATGGGCCGCCATTTGTAAAGTCACACAGTCAAAAATTAGCAGCGATAATTTAGGTAAGCTAGCTCATAGCTTTACATTTGGTTCTGAGGTTGCCAGATAAATGCTGTAAATGGTACATAGCTTAAAATTTGGTTTGGAATGAAAAGTTTAGTTTGTAAATTAATTATTTAGCTTGCTAGCTAAATATTTAGCTCCAAATTAAATTTATCTCCAAACGAATGAAAAGTTTAGTTTGTAAATTAATTATTTAGCTTGCTAGCTAAATATTTAGCTCCAAATTAAATTTATCTCCAAACTAAATATGTAGTTTGGAGCTATGCATTTCACTTGCTAACTAAACAGCTGGAGCTAAGTATTTAGTTGGCAGCAGAAGTTTATATAGAGATTCGCAAAACCCAACTTTTATTTTGGTAGCCCACATTCACTTATAGGTAGGTGAATTTGCACATTAGCTAAATATTCTACAATGAGCCAGATAAATTTTTAATTGGTAAATTAAATTTAATATTTGTTTAGAGATTTATTTTGTAAATTAAATATTTATCTTGCTGCTGGTGAGATTGGATCTCTGTTTACCAAGTTAACTACATACTTAGTTTGGAGCCAGCTAACTAAATTGTTTGGAGCTAAATATTTAGTTTATAAACTACATGCTTAGTTAGCTCATAGCTTAATATTGAAGCTAAATATTTAGTTTATAAACTAAATGATTAGTTAGCTCATAGCTTAATATTGGAGCTAAATATTTAATTTGTAAATGAAATATTTATATTGCTAAGTAAATATTCAGCTCCAAACTAGCTATTTAGCATATTAGCTAGGTATTTTGTTTAGAGCTACATATTTAGCTTGATAACTACCGTAAATATTCTGGAGCTAAATATTTAGCTGGTAAGCCAAATATTTAGCTAGAAAATTAAATATTATGATTGAAACTTATATTTACAAATAAATGAGTGAATGAGTAAAAATATCACTTTAAAAATGAACTCCCATGTTTTTCTTTTATGACAAACTAAATTACAAAAATTATTGTCATTTAAGTTTTGACTGTGCAACTTCACAGACTTCATTCACAGCTTTGTTTTTAGAAAAGGCGATTCATATAAATCCTGAATGTTAACCTGATTCAAACGCGACAGCTGGGCTTGGTAAGCTTGAGCAGATGTTGTCCTGCGCCACCACCTGGACGTGGTACCGCTGTCCGCAGGTCAGGTTGGTCAGCGCACACTTTGTTTCTTCTGTGGCGCAGTTGGACTCGGCTCCCTGTGTGCTTACTGCGATCACTTTGTAAAACAGAGCGCCATCACTGGCACTCCAGGACACGACCGCCTCGTTTGTGGAGCAGTTCATCGTCACTCGCACGTCAGTGGGAACGCAGGGGACTGGGGGGAAAACACAGCAGACGGAGATTACCTGGTCAGCAGCAGAAACAGAAAGCATTTAGCAGAAAACATCTTGTTGCACAGATTATTTATGTATTTAATTCATATTTTCTCCCTTACCAGTACTTTCTCACTGAAATAAAGGTGATTTGTTTTAAAGGGGACCTGTTGTGCTAAATTCACATTTTTCCTGATTTTGTACTTCCATATCTTTAAATGTTCGGCTGGGGAATTGAACAGAGCTGATTTTTCATTACATTTACTTAAAGATTATCGGAGGATAAGAGTGTGGGGACATATGAGGCAAAATTCACATTTCACCTTATTTTGTACTTTCAAAACTTTTAGATTTTGAAAGTACAAAAGATAGATAAATTTTAGGTTGGTGAATTAAACAGGGTTAATTTTTCATTGAATTTACTTAAAGATAATTGGAGGCTACAGTGTGGGGATGTATGAAGCAAAATTCACGTTTTGCCTGTTTTTCTACTTCGATTTTGGTCTCCACTGCTTCTAAAAACAGACAAACTTGTTAGTTGGTAATAAGTTCATGTTTTATGGTGTCTGGAAAATTAGCTGTTTCAAAAACTTTCCAAATGCAACATTACAAGTTAGCAAGCCCAGCACCTCTCCTAGCAACCCCAGACCGTTACCTAGCAACCCCAGACCGTCACCTAGCAACCCAAGAAGAGACCAGACTCGACTCTCATTAAATAGGAATTATTTTGTGGGAAAAATGTATTGAACGTGTTTTGGATGTTCCTAACCTGTTTAAGGAAGCATAATATATTATGTCGCCTTTAATATTGTGTGCAAGTGAAAAAACAGGAGAGAAATAAGCTTCTTTTTAGCAATTTTTGGAAAAAGAAAAGAATCAAAGAGGCATTTAAATGTCTACCAACTCACCCGACTGCAGTATGTCAGACATGCTGTGGTCAGAATCACAGATGCCGTTGGAACCGACAACCGTCACTAGGTTGCGCTTCCCACACGGGATGTTGGGAATGGCGCACTGCGCGTTTTCAGACGCGCAGCTCATCGGCTGGCCGTCTTCTGGCATCACCGTGGCGGTGTAGAACTCCGCCCCCGCCGAGCCGGTCCACGACAGCAGAGCGATGTTCGACAGGCAGTTCAAGACGCTGTGCACTTCGGTGGGCGGGCAGGGCTCTGCGGCCGGGAACATAATATAAAGAGCAGAGGTTTAAGATTTGTTATCAGAGGAAGCAAATAAGAAGAAAAGGTCAATACAGCACATCATCACATTTGACAAAGATAAATAAAAAGCCTTAAGACTCAACTACTTTAGCATATTCTCTCACTAAAACCAAATAAAAAACAGAAAGTCCTTTTTTTTCTTTCTAAATCATTAAATGATAACTTTCTGGCACCCATTTGATCCCTACAGAAACAAACCAACTTTCAGTATTTTATCATTTATGGTAATACTGTTTTTTTTAAATAAGCTAAGCATCAGAAGCTTAAACGATTAATCGTAATTAATCAATTATTGAAATAATCATCGTCTAATTTAGTAATTGATTTATCATTCACTGGAGTATACTGACTCTAAAAAATGTAATTTTGATGAGAAATCGATTTATTCAGAGCAGTAATTTAAGTCAAAACTGTATGATTAGTATAATAAATGCAATATGTATTTTGAATATAAGATAAAAACACCTTTACCTGTAAATACTTTCTACCCAGTTTCAGCTTCACCCGGTTCAAATCTACTAAAGAAATGCCATGTTGATCCATTTTGGGCAATGAAATCTATTCTTTGTTAAGTCTATTCCTGACTTAACAAAGGAGTTGAATTATTTATTTGAATATTTTAATGTGTTTCTGATATTGTATAAAATAAAACTTAATTAGTTAAAAGAAAAATTTGTGTCATCAGGATAATTGATAGATTAATCTATTATTAAAATAATTGTTTGTTTTAGACCTATAAGCAACTTTCAAATACTAACCCAAAGCTTCTTGTCTTCCAGGGATAGAGACAAAGTCCTGGTGGAATTGGTGAATTAACACTTTGAAATCATTTTGAAGTCTAATGGTCCGGACATAAATCCGATTATGTTC
Source organism: Xiphophorus hellerii (assembly GCF_003331165.1). Taxonomy (NCBI): domain Eukaryota; kingdom Metazoa; phylum Chordata; class Actinopteri; order Cyprinodontiformes; family Poeciliidae; genus Xiphophorus; species Xiphophorus hellerii. Next base: position 917,258 of record NC_045680.1, on the reverse strand, counting down.
TTTTGTTTTATCTTTGGTGGATTTTGGAATTCAGTTTCTACAAAAAATAAAAGTTTTTAATAGAAATCTACCTGAAAACAGTTTTGAAGGCTGGCTGGGGCGACTGGTGCAGACCGAGTCTGCCGCCTGAACAGACAGGAAGTACTGATGACCGCACAGGAACTCGGAAATGAACGCCCAGGTGTCGTTGGTGCTCAGCTGCACTTTGTGGCCGCTGTTGGTCTCTGCCGTCACGATGTAAAACTCAGCGGTTTTACTCGCATTCCAGGTCAGCGATCCAACCTGGGAGAAGATGAAAGTACGTTTTAGTCAGCCTGAGACTGTCAGTTTCACCTGATGAGACGGAATATTAGGGCCATACTAAGAAAACATGTAAACATTATGAAAATTAAATCATCAAATTACAAAATTAAAGTCATGTTAGGTCAGTGGTTCCCATTCGTGGGGCGCGCCCTAGAGGGGGCACAGTGCCATTGCAGGGGGGTTGTGGGAGGAGGTATGGATGAATGAAAAAAAACACACAAAAAAAACAGTTACACAAAAGTGTTTCACTGTAAAGATGGTTTGTAGTTTGTTTTCTTGGAACTTGAAGTGTGAAATAAACTTCAGTGGAGTTTGAAAACAAAATATGTGTTTAGGTTTATGTCTGGTTGAACGATGTGTGCGCCCAGTTGATCTTGTTTTTTCTTTTTTGGGGGGATTTTATTGTAATCCATAGGAGGGCCCAGAAGAAAATATATGGGAACCACTGTGTTAGGTGAATAAAGTTGTAATTTTACAACTTTATTCTCCAAATACTTTGACTTTATTCTGGTAAATTTGACTTTATTCTCATACTTTTTTATTTTCTCAGGTGGCCCTAATGCCCCATTGTCTGGTTTACAGCCAATTAAACCATCAGTCACCTTTGTAGTGCAGTTAAAGGATGATTTCAAATCTCGAGGTATGCAAGGTGCTGAAAGAAGAAGGAAGAAGTTTGACATTTATAAGTGAATTGTTACAAAAAAACAATAAATTTGACTCTATAAAAGTCCCACATTTTTAAGTTGCACAGTTTAAAATCGTATTTACCCATCCGAATAGTCGTGCTGTTGCTGTGCAGGCTGGTGCAATGGTAGTCGAGCGCGACAACGTTGACGGTGTAAATTTCGCCGCAGTGCAGGTCGTCCCATGTGCAGCTGGTGGTGTTTGAGGCGCACTGGTGGGTGCGGCCGTCCTTCCCCACCGCCACAGCCAGGTACGACTCTGCGTCTGCGAACATGCTCCAGCTGACGGAGCCGAGGCTGTCCTCGCAGCGCCTGTAGCTCTGCAGGGCCTCAGGGGTGCAGGGACCTGACGGAGTGATGCAAACGTTCACATCACTGCTCCATAATGACTGTAGGTCATTAGGTAGGTCATTAATGTGATTAATCAATTACTGAAACAATTGTCAACTAATTTAGTAATCGTTAAATGGAGTATACAGACTGAGAAAAGGGATTTTGCTGAAAGAACTTCGTATTCAAAGCAGTAATTATGCCAAAACTGTGCAGAAACTATACAGACAAAAACATCTCTGTCTGTAAAACTATTTTACCCAAAAGGAGAAATATGAGACTCTGGGTTGTTGGTAATTTCTTTGTTTTTTTGATGGCCATCGACGAGAATATATTCTTATTCATTCTTGTAGACTGAAACGATTAATTGGATTAATCATGATTAATTGATTACTGAAAAAAAGTCTACTAATGTGGTAATTGATTAATCGCTAAATGGAATATGCAAACTCAGAAAACATTCAGGGCAGTAAATAAACCAAAACTGTACAAAAATGTCTACATTTTGCATTTAAGACAAAAAAAACCTTTATTTTGTATGGAGGCTTGTTTTAAGTCAATAATTCATTGATATTGATGAAAAAGTAGGAGTTTCACTGGCTGATTATTTTACATACGACATGAGAAAAATGTTTTAACAGAAATAATCTGCCAGTGGAACTAATATTTTTTGATGAATATTAAGAAATTATTGACTTAAAACAAGCGCCTATTTCTTGTAATTTAGTTTTGTCTTACTTCACGTGTACTAAGATATTTGAACTAGAAACTAGACCAAAAATATAATCTTTTGTGTTTTTGCAGTGTATTTTCAGCTCTATATGTTATGAACCTGCTATGTTACCTGTTTTGTATTTTTCAGGCTGGCTCACGGCGCTCTCACAGCGATCATCTTGTGCCGTTACGGTGAAAGTGAACAGCTGTCCGCAGGGCAGATCGGTTTCTATCCACGTTTCATTGGCTTGGAAAGTGGAAACGTAGCCCAGATGTCCAGCGGCTGTGACTACGTACACCGCTGCCCCGGGAGCCTCGTCCCAGCTCACCGTAACCGTCTCATCATGGCACGATCCGATGACCGACAGGCCAGCTGGCTGGCAAGGTTCTGGAAAAAGATTAGAAAAAGATAATTAGCTCACAGCAATCTAAAAAATATAGTTTAACTTCTTTTTATGTCAAAGCGTGACCAAGATTCTGGTTTAACCTTTAGAAGAACATCTAGCTGACTTTAACAGTTATGAATAAAAACAACATATTTAAAGTTTTTTTTCTGTTTTATTGTATGACGGCATATTAGACTTATTGTAGATAGGAAAAGAAAGTTAAAAAGTAAAAAGAAAAGAATCTCAGAAATTCTGAGATTAATCTCCAGAATTTTCTAGAAAAAAGCAAAAACTGTATAAGTTTCAAAAGAAAAACAAATTTCCGTGCATTGATTTTTTATTTTTAAAAAAGTGAGAAAAAAAATAAATCCAATACCGAATTGGTTATCAATAATATTGATATTTTGGATGAATCCGTTCACCTCTACTGTGAAACTCAACATTGTGTTTTGCAGCAGGAGTGACTGGTGCACTTCACAAAATGGATGCCATCACAAGGTAAGAATAGAGCTGGGTAATAAATCAATAACAGTGAATAATACATCAATTCACCGAACTCTGATCCAGAACCGCACAGCATTCTGGGAGATGTAGGCAAAGGAAACGCTTCAGCTTTTAAACCTCTTACAGCTAGCCAAGCAAAGCTGGTGGAATCAACTGACTCACTTGCTCTTTGGTTACCTAGCAACTCATTCACTCGCTCTTTGGTTACCTAGCAACAACGTGTTGAGTAACTTGCACAGGAACACTTTAAGGTTTCGCCACTGCTTCTCATAACTGCTTAAAAACAACAACAGCATGGAGTGAAAAATGTGGATAATCTACATCCACATTTTTACTCCCGCCACCAGTTTGGGAATATTTCAGATATTTAAAACTGAATACTAATCAATAATTAGCGATAAAGACCGATATGAAACACTTATGATAAATATTTTCAGCTATATCATCCAGCCTTAAGTAAGAACATAACAATATGTAGAAATATTAAAGCGGAAATAATTTAACAACATTTAGATGAGGGGAGCCCAAAGTGGGTCCTGGAGGGCCGGCATCCTGCATGTTTTAGTTCTCTCCCTGGTTTAACGCACCTGGACCAAATGATGGCTCGTTAGAGGCCTAAGAAGAACACTGACATGCTGAAAAGGTTGTTGGTACCACCAGGGAGAGAACTAAAACATGCAGGATGCCGGGCCTCCAGGACCCACTTTGGGGACACCTAATTTAGATGATTGATTAACATTAAAACAAAAACTCTCTGTCGGTTAACTCTCCTACCTGTCTGGATCTCCACAGAGTTGCCCTCTACGCTGTAGCACATGCTGCTGTACGCAGTGACAGAAAACACATATTTCTCTCCACAGTCCAGGTCCGGGAACCGGCAGGTGGAGTTGGTGGAGTTGCACTGCAGGATCATTCCCTCGCTGCTGGTGGCAGTGGCCATGAAGAGCTCCACATAGTCGTCTTCGTCCCAGAACATGTCGGCTGTACTCGTCCCACACCGGAGGTCCACTCCGACACGCAGCGGCTTACAGGGGCCTGGACGCCAAAATCAGTCGAAATGTTGACAATTTAAACAGTTTAATGACAAAATGTCAGAGCTAAAACATATTAAATGTGGAGTTCCACATGGATCACTGTTAAGACCTATACTTTTAACTTGTAACAGGATCGGTTTTTGCTTGACTTACTTGTGCTGAAGGAAACGTTGGTGTGTGTCTCAATCTGGCATTGGTCGCTGATGGTTGTGAAGGTGACGCTGTACGTCTGACTGCACTCCAGCTCCAACAGTTCACACTGAAGCTCACCCGTCTCACAGGAGGTCCGGTACCCGTCTGGTGACACAGCAGTGACCCGGTAGGAGCTGGCGCCCGCGCTGTAGCTCCAGGAGACTTCTGCTGTGTTGTTGTGGCAGTCGTAGCTAGCCGCCACGTCGCCAGCTGTACAGGGAGCTGCAGACAGGAGGAGACAGGGATGCAAAAGTTCACGGGAACCAAGCAGGATTTGTGTCATTTGGTTTTGTTTAACTCTTTAATTTAAAAATGCAAATGATTTTGAATAAAAAACTGTAATATTTTAGAAAGGTGGTGCTTCTTTGAAAACACTAAACTTTTCATATGGACTCTTTAAATTTTAAACAGTCTTTAAAGTTTGATGATGTCAAGAATTCTTCTTCAGACCAACTAATTTGACTTTTAATCTGTTAAGACTAATTTGATTATTAGGACCTATTATGCAAAATCCACTTTTTGCACATTTTATGCTCTCATTTTGGTCTCAAAAATGTAAATAAGCACTTTTAAAAATAGTCCAAGTGCTTATTCCTGCTTTTTAAAAATGTTTTTTGGTGTTTGGATTAATCGTAAGAATAATAGATAGATTACTCGATTGCTAAAATATTCCTAAAAAAAAATGGAAGTTGTTGATCACTGATACATCGTGCCACACTAATAAAAGCAGGATTGTACTGGCTCCTGTTACACCATGCATTATGACAGCCCCATTCGTACTTTATTACAGCACTGCCACAATGTAATACCTGCAGTCAGGAGCACAGTGGTGGACTTGCTGCTGTTGAGGTTCTCCCCAATGGCAATGACGTTGGTGTAGTAGACGACCCCGCAGTGCAGGTCTTTGACGTCGCAGAACGTGGTGTTTGTGTGGCGGGTCAGCAAATGGCCGTCACGCCCTGCGAGCTGAACCTCGTAGCCCACAGAGCCCCAGCTGGCCTCCCATGACACAGTCCCCAGCTCCTCCTGGCAGTTCACGTTGGTCTCCACGTTTTTAGGCGGACACGGCTCTGGAAGAGGACAGAAATAACTGAATGAAGCAGATCATGTTTATCTATCTGCACTGCAAAAAGAAAAACTAACCAAGTATTTTTGGTCTAGTTTCTAGTGAAAGTATCTTATTACACTTCAAATAAGACAAAACTGAAGTACAAGTAACTTTTAGGCAAGATAAAAGAGTTTGTTTTACGTTAATAATTACTTAGTGATGAAAACGTTCCAGTTCCACTAGAAGATTATTTCACTTATAACAGGGAGGAAACGTCTTATTGTAAGTGAAATAATCAGCCGACTAGGACTTTTATCAATATTAAAGAATAATTTTATTAAAACAAGCTCCTATATTTTGCTGAAAAGTTACTTTAGTCTTATTTCAAGTGCAATAAGATTTTTTCACTAAAAACTAGACCAAAATTACTGTGGTTTTGCAGTGTAAGCATTCCAGTTGTACTCCAGAGTTGGAATATTTGGGTTTCCATTTAGGACAAAAAAACTCCCAAGAAAAAACAAATTTTCTCTCTAAAATTTAAATTCTAAAATGGAACTCAGTTGGTGCGCACCTCCAAATCCAACATGGCTGCCACATGCATGTACTACATACAGTATAATACAGATTGATCACTTTTGATTGTAGTAGTTATATTTTTGCTCATCAACCTCAACAGTTTGAAAAATTCACAGATTAAAAAGATTTAAAAAGTAGAAAGTCCACTGGCAGATTATTTCTCTTACAATATTGAAAATATTTGTTATAAGTGAATAAATCAGCCACTGGAACTTGTACCTTTTCATGAATTTTAGGGAATTATTAACTGAAAACTAGCTCCTATATATTCCTGAAAAGTTACTTGTAAATTAGTTTGGCCTCATTTTAGGTGAACAAACTAGAAACCAGATCTGGTAATTTCTTCTTTTTTTTCTTGCACTGTGTGAACTAGCACCATAGTTAAAGGAACCTAAAGTGGCTCAGCTAAACTTTACATTCCTAATCACAATCTAGCATCACAGAAGCTCAAAAGTGCATCTTTTAAGGTGATAACAGCAAATCCTCACCTGTTACAATAGTGACGTGTTCTGTAGAGACAGACACGTCTTTGCACACGTCACTGTGCGACGTGACGGTGATGTTGTACACCTGGCCACAGTCCATGTTGTACAATGTGCAGAAGTTGTCTCTGGTGGTGCAGGTGGCTGTGAGGCCTTGGTCCGTTTCCGCGGTCACGGTGTAGTTATCGGCACCGACCGCCTTGTCCCACTCAACCTGACCGATAGCCAGGCTGTACAGACCGGTGATGTGCTCAGGAATGCATGGTTCTGACAGAAAATGAAGATACCAAGTAAAAATTTACTTACAATTAAAACTTTTCTTTTATGGTGAAAAAACAAAACAAACTTTAGCCTTCTTACAAAAATGTGTTTTTTGTAAGATAAGCCCTAAAAGAAATCGCCAGTATTTCAACATTTGTTACTTAATTTCTAAATATATGGGTTGTTTTATTAGGATTAAAGTAGAAACTAGACTGCAGAGTAAAGGAGAATGAAATACAGTTTTCTCTGTGTATTATTTTAAAGCATTAAATTTGCTGCTGTGGTATAATCTCACACTAAATAATTTAGAAAAATCTACATTTTAATTTCAGAGCACTTATTCAGGTGGGTAAAATAGTTATTCTGCACAATAAAATGTAAAACAACTGAGAGTGTGAGAAGGGAGAGTTGAATATAAATATAACAGAGTATTATTACAGGCTTTTATTTTAAACATGCGCCTGTGTTTTAGTTTCTCACCCGTCAGCAGCTCTCCGGTCATGTTGGCGCTGCTGCTGCAGGTTTCTCCCACTGATTTCATCCACACAGAGTAGCTCTGACCACAGCGCAGCCCCTCCAGCTCACAGGAGGTGTTGGTGGTCTCGCAGGTGACGTTGTGGCCCGACGCAGTGGAGGCGACGACCAGGTAGGACAGAGCGCCGTCGCTCGGGTACCAGGACACCTGGGCTGTTTTCGTGTAGCAGTCCATCGCCGCCTTGATGTTTCTGGGTTTACACGGCACTGAGAGGAACACAGGGGACAACATTTCAATCTGTGTTTTAGATTTTATTTTTACACGAGTCTTAAAAGTGAATATTGAAAAGTTTTATTGGGAACCTATTATGTAAAATTCACAGTTTTCATGTTTTTGTACTTGCATTTGGGACTCTAAATGCTTCTAAAAACCCACCCAGCCATTTTTGGCAATGAATTGATGTGTTTTGGTGTCTAGAAGATGAACAGTTTCAAAAAACTCTGGAATGAAACAGCACAAATCATCAGGCGCTGCCCCGTTACCTAGCAACCCTAGCCTGTTACCTAGCAACCCAAACTGAGCTCCAGCACATTCCAGTTCTGTACAATGGCTGCTGGAAACACTACCATCCAGAAACCACTTGCTGCAGTCTTGGTGGTTGTGCGGGAGGATCTACTTTTGTTTTCCAAAGATGTACGGTTGTATAATTGCGGTTCTGTCGGCAGCCATTTTTACGTCTGAGTGCAAACATTGAGTTGGTGGGCGTGGCCTTATTTGGATTTAGGGTTTTTTCACAACTGTTAGTCCAGTAGACTAGGTTTATTGGGAACCAGAATTGAAACATTTGTTACATTTTCAGCTGCTGTGGATCTCTTTCACACAGCATTGTGTCAAATGAACCAAACTCAATGGAAAACCCTGTTTTCCTCCTCGCCTGTGGGGGCGCTGCACCAAGAACCACTGAAGGAAACGACACAGAAACATCAGAAGAAGACACTGAATGCAACTTCCTTCTTCACAAAATGTAAATGAAATGGAGTAGCATCAGATTTTAGATGTTGTAGGATTTCTGTTTTGTCTTTGGTAAAAAACCACAAGCCACTTCTCCTGTTAACGCTGGACTCAAGCATTTGCTTTGGTTGTATTTACCCAGAATGCCCTGCACCAAATCAGAGTTTGGTTTCGCATTCACACCTCACCAAACAAACGGGACGTTGCAGGCAAATGGACTAGAGTTCAGTTAAAGCGGACTAAGCGGGGCTGGTGGGAAAACAGCAGGTCCCTCTATCAGCTCATTCTGGAAGGAGCTCTCATTATCTAAAAATGATTTTAAAAATAATGAACATGCTTTTGTTTCGCCTATAAACCTATCCTAACCTGTTAAAGGAAGCATAATGGGTCGCCTTTAAAACATTGTAGGGGATCATCTCTAGTACTTTGTGCTTTATGTGTAACTCCTCTCCTACCTGAGGGAGTGTCCAGCACGTCTGTGGGCGGGCTGTTGCAGTATCCGTCAGAGGAGACCACAGACACGTGGTAGATCTGGCCGCAGCCGAGTCCGCTCACGCTGCACGATCCCTTGGTTGTTCCCTGGCAGGTTGTGCTCTGGCCGTTGCTGTCCTCCAGCGTGGCGGTGTAGGAGTCGGCGCCTGCGCTCTCAGACCAGGAGACGATGAGAGAGTTGGCCTTACAGTCCATCACAGAGGACGTGTTCTCAGGAGTGCATGGTACTGTTGGAGAAACATGACATTTTAGAGGTTAGGATGGCTGATGACACTGAAAAAACATAAAACATTGAACTCTTATACCATAGAACCACAGTTCTACCCCAGTCCTTCTCACACTGTTGGTCCGTGGGCGCCCCTAGTGGTCCACAAGGTACTGCATGTAAGGGACCGTTTATTTGCCATGACGTCAGATCTACGTTAGCTTACCAAAGGATTGTGTTTAGAAATAATAATGGATAAGTGGCTTAAAACCGGGTCACTCAAAAGGAAAAAAGTGTCATTATTGTGTTGTATTATTGTAAATGCCAGCTAAATATTTATTTATAAAGGTTACTACAAAGCCTAAGTAATTCAGTACCTCATGTTGACATCCATATTTGAATGGACTCAGAAAGCAATCATTGAGCTCATCCTGTCGCTGATTCAATCAGTTTTAATCCCTGATAGTTTGTGCTTGAATATGAATAAAATAAACAGAAAAGTGTCATACCCGGTCATGACAGAGCAGAATACTGTGAATTCCACACCATTGATCCCATTAGACGTGCACTATTCGGGATGGCGGAGCATCATAAGCGACGCACAAACTTCAAACACATCAGAAAACTTTATATCTTTCCAAACCTCCTTCATTACTTGATGTTTTAACCCACATTTGAGTGAATTCAGATTCTCTGAGGTCATACCAGTCTTGATCGTCACGCTGTCGCTGGGTTTGCTCTCGCAGTGTACGTCCTCGGCGGTCACTGTGGCGTTGTAAAGCTCTCCACACCGCAGGTCCGTCAGATCGCAATGGTTATCAGGCGACCGGCACACGGACACGTGTCCGCCGGCGCCCACCGCCGTCACGGTGTAGAGCTGCCCGCCGGGGCTGTAGTCCCACGACATGAACGCCACATTGCTGCTGCAGATCAGATCGGCTTGGAGATTCTCTGGAACGCACGCCACTGAGAACAGGAAAATCAGAAATGAAGCTTTCCTTGCAGAACATAAAATGCTTCTGGTGCATTTCAGGATGGATACCTGTCCTTGTGATGATCCCGTCACTCTCGGAGCTGTTGCAGGTCCGACCCTCGGCTGTCACATGCAGGATGTACATCTCTCCACACGGCAGTTCTTCGATGTCGCACCCGGTAGCAGACGATGTGCAGCAGCGTGGCATGCCGCCATTCAGCTCTTCAAGCGTGGCCGTGTACGTTATCGCCCCGGGAACAGCTGACCAGCTGATTGACAGGGTTCCGTCGTCACAGTTTATGGTTTCCCTTATGCCCTGAGGAGGACACGGCGCTGCAAAAGGAGAAGAAATTTCACATTTATTGTCACGTAATTAACCAAAAGTATTCACAGGGCAAATAATACAGCCACTGCATCTCTATATACTGAAAGTTTTGTCAATGTACAGCATGTAGTCAAATCCTGGTCAAGGTTTCTCACTTTTTCCTTCCCCTAAATTTTCCATTTGTATGCATTCATACAGGATTTGCTGTGCAGACAGATTCTTCGGTGTCGGTGAATATCAGCACTGTTCATCAAGATGCTATAGGCCATAACATGGCAAATAACATTTTTAATTAAAAAAATTATTTTTTAAGAAAAAACAAGCTCTTTAGTTTTGTCTTTTTTCAAGTCGACTAACATATTTGCACTAGAAACTAGAAAAACATACTTTTATGTTTTTGCAGTGTCATTGATTAATTGCTTATTGCGACAGGTTTAGTCATGATAGTATCTACATATCGTAACTATTCAAAGTTACTTCCTGTCTATTTCGGTTTTAATCCTGTAACATTAAGTTTCCTTGTTTTTTTCCTGTTAACCTGTTTCTGTGGTGACGTTGTTGCTGGCGCCGCTGATGCACTCTTCGTTCCGGGCCTTCATGGTAAAGGTGAGGTTCTGGCTGCAGGCTAACGTCGGCAGAGCGCACATCCCATCCGACGTGTCGTTGCACTCGAACGTCTGGATGGCGCCCTGGCTGTTTGTTGTGACGATGACGTATCCTTCAGCGCCGTCAGACTCATCGAACATCACCCAGGCTGAGTTTGTCAGGCAGTCGATCTCCACGTCCGACAACTGAGGCACACAGGGAACTGAAAGAAACGAGAAGCAGGATCAGAAAATTAGTCAAACTTATTCAACTAAGAGTAGCACTACTTCAACATATTTTTACTCAATTAAGAGTAAAAACACTCAAGTGCTGTACTGAGTAATTAATTATCAATCATTTAATATTTAAAAATTACCCCATCAGCCGGACCAAAATAAAAAGGTAAGTGTAAATTTTGGTATTTTAAAGACCAGAAAGAAAAAAAAAATATAATAACAAAGAAACATTTTTCCTACTCAATTTCTTTCAATATAAAACTTCTGAAACTTTATCAACAGGTGCTATACAAACATGAAAATAAAAAAAGGGAAAACATAGTTACTCCTGGGCTTCCACAAGGTTCAGTGCTTGAACCAGCATCTTTTCACTCTGTATTTATTTAATTTACCATAAGAAATGTAAATGCCTTTATCTTAAAATAAAAGAGAATAAATGAAAAATGAAGGAATTCATTTAAGTTAATCATAGCATTCCCCAAGGTTCAATACTTGGACTGGTTATTTTTCACAATTTCATCTTTTACTAGATAATATTTTATCCCTTTGAAATGCAGGTTAAACTTAAAAGGTTTGTTTTAATAATTAAGATGATTTTAGCAACTTAAAACAGGCTTTTCCTCTGCACCTGTTGATATCAGCGCGGTGGCGCTGGCCCGGCCCACACATGCATCCCAGGACGGCATGATGGAGACGTTGTATTCTGTCCCACACTGCAGGGTGTCAATGTTACAGCCACTGTTTGTGCCACTGCAGTTATGAGCGCGACCTTCCTCATCAACCGCAGAGACGGTGTACACAACCCCTGAGACGCTGTTGTTCCAGGTGACGGAGACGCCGCCGCTGCTGCAGTCCACACGAGGATGGAAGGACGACAGTGGGCAGGGAGCTGGGTGAAGAAAGTAAAGAAAAACATGATTAACTGAAAAAATATTAAGGTGTATTAGTTATTGCAAGAAAACCTTAGGGAAAAAGTCATAAAATCCACTGAAAAAGCATAAACAGGAGGGCTTTTTTTAGTTAGAGCAGCAAAGTTTTCATAAAAGCCCTGAACATGGGTGTTGTTAAATGGGGGGTAAACAGGGGCCAGTGCCCCTTATCTTCACACTTTTACTTCAACAATAAATCAAAAATTAACAACAGAAATATCCTTTATTGTCCCATAATGGGGAAATTTCTGTGCAAGAGCAATGGAGTGACAGGAAATAGACTCACAAACATAGAATATAAACAGAATAAAGAATAAAAATACTGTGCAGTAAGGGCAAAATGTCAACATAGCACAATTTGGCTTACTTTTTAAAATGTAAAACATTCCTTATATTTCTTTTCTATCTATTGCTATGCAAGCTATTATTATACCATGATGCTAAAATAAATCATTGCTGTTGACTATGTGACGACCCTGTCAGATAAGCCATTGAGTGCAGCAGTTGCACTGATTAGTTAAACATTTTGTGATTAAACTGTTGGTTATACATTTTTTAAATTAAACATTTATAAACCATCTCCTTATGTCATTTTCCACTGAGAAGTGGCTCCTATAATGACCTCAGCTCCACCAAATGTTTACTAATTGCTGCTGGCTAGTCTGAAGGAGCTGAGTGGAGGTGCTGTGAAGCTTGGAAACTGCAGCTCAGAGGCGGAGCTATGTCTCAAAGGCGGGGCTAGGTCCACCCAGGCGTTTTTCACAGCTTGAATGGTTGCCATGGAGACTGATTTCTCAAACATGCACAAAGAATCAAGGCAACTGTCCAGGTTTGTATTTGATGAGGGTATTTTAAAAAAGTCTTTTTTTTTTTACTTTTTTGGCTAAAAAAAGTAAATTTTGCATAACAATGCCCCTTTAATTTGGTTTGCATTACATTTTTCTGCTGCATTGTTTGGTTTTGATTGCTATAATTAGAACTGTAGCCATTTACTAGGTTTTTTAGTTGAATCTGCCGACTTGTGTTGTGTTATATTTTGATCTGATTCTGTTCCTTTATTTAGCTGGCCCACCTGTTTTAACTTGCTTCACGGGGCTGTGGGAGCTGTTGCAGGCCTTATCCTGGGCCGTCACTGTCGCATCGTACGTCGTCCCACACTCCATATTTTGCACCACGCAGTAATTCTTTTCCGTGGTGCAGATGTTGACGTGGCCCTTGGCGCTCACTACGGAAGCCTGGAAGCGTGTGAAGTAGCCTGTGGATTCCCAGGTCACGTTGAGGACTCCAGATGGACAGTCGAGATGTGTCTCAATGTTCTCTGGAACGCATGGAGCTACAGAGGAAGCACAAAGAGTTATCTGAAGGCCTAATCACCCAGCAGGTTTAGCAGTTTTTTGCAGAAAACAGGGTAATTATATATATTCACCAGTGTGAATCGTTTTTATTTCACTCTTGGCTCCAAAGCAGGTTGAATCGATGCCGACGACATAAACGTCGTACTTCTGTCCACACAGCAGTTTAAGTATTTGGCAGGTGTTGCTGCTTGTGTTGCACGACCACTTGCGACCATTTCTATTTTCAGCCACGGCCATGTAGGACATGGAACCCTGCGAGTCTTGCCACGACACCGAGATGTTGTTGGATGCACAAGAAGAGCTGACCGTGAGGTTGGTGGGAGGACACGGAGCTGGTGGAGGGAAAGGGATCATTTTTATACGCCGTAGCAGCAGGTACCACAGGGAAAGCATAGTTTCGTAAAATAAATGATGCTCTAAAGGAGAACATTTGTGCAAAATTCCCTTTTTGCACATTTTTGTACTTCCATTTGGGTTTCTACTGCTTCTAAAAACAGCATAAAAAAAACCACCCAACTGTTTTTTGGCAATAAGTTCATGTTTATTGGTTTCTGGAAAATTTAAAAACCTCTGGAATCAGCAAATCAGCTGGTCACCTAGCAACCCCGGCCGAGTTACACCTGTTACCTAGCAACACAGTTAGAGCTGCGTCAAGTTTGGTCACCTGGTTCTACTGCTGTATGCGCTGTACAATGGCTGCTGGAAAAGACAAGCGTTTTGTTGTTGACTTAACATTCAGAAACCACTTGCTGCATTCTTGTTAGTTGTGCAGAAGGCTCTACTTCTGTTTTTCAAAGATTTACAGTTGTATAATTGTGCACCTGCTGGCAGCCATTTTCATGTGTGAGTGTAAACACTGAGTTGGGGGTGTGGCCAGCAGCAGCTTATTTGGATTTAAAGTAACAAGAGACTTTTTTCCAACACAGGGGTTGGAAAACCCCCCCCACCTGTATTTAGGGTTGAAAGGATTAATCAGATTAATTGCGATTATTGAAATAATCATCAGCTAAGTTAGTGATCGATTAATCGGTAACTGGAGTATACAGACTCAAAAAGCCATTTGCTGGAAAAACAACATATTCAGAGCAGAAATTAAGTCAAAGCTGAAAAAATAATTACAGACATTTGCATTTAAGATAAATAACCTTTGTTTGTAAATATGTTTTATCCAAAACTTGTGGTATAGTGTTAGCTTCACCTGGTTCAAATTCTTAGGCAATAAAATGTTTATTTCCTTATTTATTTGCTTGTATTGTATAAAAAAGGCTTAAGTGGTTAGAGGAAAAATCCGTAGAGTGTGGCGGCTTTTTATTCGATTAATCATCATAATAATCGATTGCTGAAGTTCCAGGCCTACCTGTGTCTATTCTGTTCCAGTTCTGGTTCGAACTGGGGCAGTTCTGTCCCTGCCCACTGACGCTGACTCTGTAGCTGTCGGCGCAGCTCAGAGACGTGATGTTGCAGGACGAGCCGTTGGTCGAGCAGCTTTTCTCTTCCGCCGTGTTAAAAGAATTGGCCAAGACGTTGTAGTAGAGGATGCCGCTGCCAGGAGTCCAAGACACGGAGACTGCGTTGGTGTTACAGTCCAGCGACGTCCGCAAGCCGCTGTAGGGACACGGATCTAGACAAAGGAGGATGCAAAAAAAAAAAAAGTTTTATGTTGGTTTTACCAAATGATAAATCAAAGAACATCAGTTGGTTTATATAGAGAAGGAAACATTGTTTTGCCAAAGATGAATGCATCTGTATGGTCTGCATTATAAATTAACTAAATTTTTTAAAAATTTTGAAATTGTGACATGAAGCATAAAATAAATGTGTAAATATTCATAACAGCTGATCCAGAAAGCTGCTGCTGGTGTTCTGACTAAAACCAGGAAGATAGAGCACATCACCTCAGTTCTACAGTCCTTCCACTGAGAGAATAGACTTTAAAATACTTCTGTTAGTTTACAAATCACTGATGGGCTTAGCACCATAGCAGCATTCAGCTTCTATGCACCACAAATCTGGAACAAACCTCTGGAAAACAGCTGAAACACTCAGTTCCTTTAAATTGGGGCTAAAAACCAGCCTTGATTGCCAATGACTCTATTTGCAAATAATTTCTATTTGCATGATTTCTTTAATTTTGGGAGATCAGTGATAAGGCGATTTACATATGAAGCTGATCTTATTTACTTTATCTAGAAATCAGCCTCTGTCCTCTGCTGTTAGAGAGGTTTTACTGACCGACTGGCCCACCAGGTCATGTCTGCATGTCTGTAGTTAACAAATATTGTCAACTCAGCCACTTTCTTACTACATTTATTTATAAGAAAAAAGGTATCGGCCAAAATTGGAATCGGCAGGTCTGGCTTTTTAAAGATTGGTGAGAAAACTGCGACCAGTGCATCCATTCTACAAACCCAGCTTAGAGTCGCTTTCCAATCATGATAAATGAAACAATGGCCGACATATTTGGTGTGTAACAGTGGCAATGTTTACTGGTCTTCTCAATGGTTCACTGTGTGTATTTTTATGATATAAAGTACTCTGAACTGCCTTGTTGCTGAAATGCGCTATACAAATTAACTTGATTGATTGATTGATTGATGTATTAGGACTCTACATTCTAGACTAAAGCCCAGCTTGTATTTATAATTGTAGGCAGGACTTCATAACCATTGGATTCTTCCTACTCCTGTTTGAATTGAATATGAAATTTTTGTTTTTTATGTTTGAGGTTGATTTTGTACCTTTTTTATGAACTCTTGTCCATCTGAGTCGTCTTACCTGAGCTGACGGTGATGGCTTCACTCTGCGCACTGACGCAGGTGTCATGCTGAGCCATCACTGTGATGTTGTAGTCCTGCCCGCACTCCAGGTCGACGAAGTCGCAGTCGATGCTCGCGCTGTCGCACTGGGCTTTGTAGCCGCGGCTTCCCCGGGCGTAGACGGTGTACGAAGTGGCGCCGAGCGCGTCGTCCCACGTCACAGCCGTGATGTCGCTCTCACAGTCCACGCTCGCTTTGACGTGGGTGGGGATGCAGGGAGCTTTTAAGAGAACACAGAGATTCATTTGAAATTGTTCAAGGACAATTGTAATCTCTAAATGTAATATATTGGTTTGAAATTAAGTCAATGCACAGGCATCCTTAAAAAGTCTTGAAGTCTAAAATAAAGTCCTTGAAATGACTTCAATTCATAAAAAGAAATTGTACATTTTGTCGCAATAACAAATAAATCAATTGCATGATAATTTTAAAAGAGCTCAATAATTTCTATGTGCATAATGTATTTCTCTTTTTTTGTTTCTTTTTTCCTCTTTTCTCTCTTTCTACCAAAAACTGGATGACAAACGTCTTCATCTTTGGTCTCAGCCAGACTTTTTTTGTTTTGTTTACAGAGAATTCATAATTAATTTTATCTGTTGTTTCTGTTGTTTTGTTTATTTGTCTTGAATATTTAAAATGTCTTCCAGTTCCAGTGTGAAATGTTAATAATAATTTAAAGTTTATTGATCTTTGAGAATGTGTTCTTGCATTATTACGTCCTTATCGTTGTATGACTTGAAAATGGTCTCAAAACAACAACATTATCGATTATCTCAATAACTTCTGGGACAATTTATCATTCAGCAAAATTTGTTACCGTGGTAATCTCGTTTGAGTCTAGTTAGCATTAGCAGCTAGTTAGCATTAGCTGCTGGAATAATGTGAAATGTACTGAAGTAGATAGAAACAAATAAAGATATTTAAGAAATACATCATTGGAACTAGCCAATCAGTGTTTGCTCTTTAGAAACGTCCGTTTTAAGAAACTCTTCTCAATATATAATTATTTTTCTATGTTTTGTTGTGATATAGGTCTTAAATTTTAATCATAATGATCTTAAAAGTCTTAAATTTGAGTTAGTGAAACCAGTAGAAATTCTGTTATTGCACATTTGTCGTAGCTAACATCAATTTTGACCAACTGTTTCTCAGTTTGTCGAGCTGCTTTTCTCTTACCGGTGCTGAGCTCCTTAGCAGCAGCGGGTTCGCTGCTGCAGGAGTTGGTGTAGCCGACGACGTTGATGGCGTATTTTTTCCCACACTGCAGCTGGTGGAAGGTGCAGTTGGAGCTGCTGGAGTTGCAGACGCTGGTCTGTCCTCTGCTGTCCACGGCAGTCACCACC